>NC_059428.1:9928021-10135521 GCF_021028975.2 Sphaerodactylus townsendi | reverse complement strand
GAAAGCCTTCGACAATACATTTAAGTCATTTGCCTGTCCTTCCAGCGGGGACCCAGAGTAGCTTTCATTGTTCTCTTCTCCATTTTAGCCTCACAACAACCCTTGAGGTAGGTTCGGCTGGCAGAGTCAAAGCCTGACACTAGTTCAACACACTTAGCCACACTTGATAGAGGCCATCTATTTCCTGCCCCAACTGGAGGAAATCCCATGAAGGCCAAAGTTACAACTAACTCTGGAAGAGGTGACAATCCTGGGGATTTTTGGCACCTCCATTTCAAACCAGGGTGTGACTATCTGTTATGGGTCTCCCAAGCAGTTACCAAAAGGATGTTCACATAGCCTGCTTTCCTCACCAGAGGGCTAACTGATAATTTCCAGGAAGGCCTCCTAGGGAGCTTTTCTTATCACTTGATCTCAACATGGATATGATTCTCCTTACACTGGGATCCACTGAGGAAATCTGAGTTGAAGGAGTGGAGTATAGACCTATGTGAAATCCCCCCCCCCCTGAGAGAAGGAAATGTCAGCTCTGTAGTAGGATATTCTCAGTTGGAGTGCCAACAGACCACAATTTCATCCTCTTCCTCCATTCCCTTCACCCCTCCCCACAATGGTTTGTCCAGCATTTCCATTATTTACCTACATCCTGTAAAAGATTCTACACTTTAAAAGTAATGCTGTGCCTTACTTTGATTTTTAAAAAAGCCTGCTTCCTTTCAGAAAAAGAAAGCAATTCTGTGCGTGCATTTTGCCTCGCAGTTCAGTTTCTTTTTAATCGTTGTTCCTCTGAGGGACGGTGCTCTGCATATGCTCAAAGAAACCCACAGCTTGAAATTATCAAAATGTCAGCGAGGAAAAGGTATCAGTGGTTGACTCTTCAGGTGGATGTGGTGTGAGACATTTCTTATGAAAACATACCAATAAGAGCCAGCACAAGGTAGCGGTTAGACAGTGTTGGACCAGAATCTTAGGCTCCTTCCGCACATGCAGAATAATACACTTTCAAACTGCTTTCAGTGCTCTTTGAAGCAGTGTGGAGTAGCAAAACCCACTTGCAAACAGTTGTGAAAGTGGTTTGAAAATGCATTATTTTGCGTGTGCGGAAAGGGCCTTAGCATCAGAATTGGAAGCGGCCACAAGGGCCGTCCAGTCCAACCCCGTGCCATGCAGGAATACACAATCAAAACACTCCTGACAGATGGTCATCCAGCCTCTGTTTAAAAGCTTCCAATGAAGGAGACTCCACCACACTCTCAGGTAGTGCATTCCACTGTCCAACAGCCCTTACTGTCAGGAAGTTTTTCCTGATGTTTAGGTGGAATCTCTTTTCCTGCACCTTGAACCCATTACTCCATGTCCTGGTCTCTGGAGCCGCAGAAAACAAGCTTGCTCCCTCTTCAACATGACATCCCGTCAAATATTTAAACATGACTATCATGTCACCCCTTAACCTTCTACAGACTAAACATACCCAGCTCCCAAAGTCTCTCCTCATGGGCCATGGAATCCAGACCTTTGACCATTTTGGTCGCCCTCCTCTGGACCCGTTCCAGCTTGTCAATATCCTTCTTTAATTGCGGTGCCCAGATCTGTACTCAATATTCCAGGTGAGGTCTGACCAATGCAGCACAGAGCGGTACTATTACATCCCTTGACCTAGACACTATACTCCTATTGACGCAATCCAGGATCACATTGGCTTTCTTGGCTGCCGCATCACACTGCTGACTCATGTTCAGTTTGTAGTCTACTAAGACTCTCAAATACCTTTCACATGTACTGTTGTCACGCCAGGTGTCAGCCATCCTATATCTGTGCACTTCATTTTTTCTTCCTAAGTGAAGTCTTTTAAAGTTATCTCTGTTGACAATGAGTTCAACTTCCCCTTTTATTATAGTGCAAATTTCCCCTTTTGTCAGGAAACTCATTGAGTATTGTTGGCTCAGGCAAGGTTTGAGGGCGACCAAATGGAGGGCGACCTCAAAAGATTGTTGTGAGGGTAAAAAAAGCAGAGAGGAGGGTTTTTCTAAAAGGGCAGTTAATTTCAATAAAAATTAGAATGCAGGACTTAAAAGAAAGGGGTTTTCTTAGAAGAATCAGCATTACAAGCTCTCAACCCTCCGCAATGATGTCCTAGCTTTTAGCACAGTTTATTATGGGATTCACATAGTCAATGTCTCTATATCAGGCCAATGGTGGCCATTAGAAAAGACAGTAATAACGATACTTCATATGTTAAGAGCTTAGACGGTGGAGATTCCCATTGCTTCTATAACATTAAGCCAGTAAAATCGCCTCAGGAGGAATTTGCCTCCTCAAAAATGAACAAAATTACCCATCTCATTGGACTCGTCTTGTAGGATATGTTTGGGATTTCAGTTCCGCCCGTCTCCCCCCCCCACACACACACACACAAATTTCCAATATACATCGCTTCCTGTTTGGGGGCGGCAGCCTTTCGAAAGAGAGGGTTTGTGCAAGAGTGAGGGAGAGATTAAAGCCTTTAATTATTCCTGCTAATTAACTAACGGGTTCGGCCTCAAAGCGGCTGATGTATTATTGATGTTCAGTGAGGATTTGGGCCCCTTCAACGGTCTAGTATCCATCTGCTTAACGCTCTAGTAGAGGTTTTTGCCACCCCGGCAGCCTTTTTCTTGCCCCGCAAAAAGAAATCCCGTAGGCTGGTAATAAATATGTCCTGAGTGGGAGAGGGCAAAACTGAAGAGACGTGTCTCTCTGATGGTTGCTCGGTTTCTTTCTTTGATAAGGAGGGACTTCTGGTCCCATTCCAGATCTCTTTCTGGTCCCATTCCAGATCTCTTTCTTTGATAAGGAGGCCTTCTGGTCCCATTCCAGATCTCTGGCAACCCTATTTCCAGTAGACCAGGGGTTCCCAATGAGGTGCCCACCAACCCCTTTGCTGGTGCACGTCAAGTGTTTTGAGGAAGTGGGAGTGGCCAAGTAGGCTGACTCCGCCTCCTGCAGCAGCCATTTTGTGGTAGCCATTTTGTTGCTGCACCCACCGTGCTGCGCTGGAATTCCAGATGTGGCCGCTGGCTCTAGACCAGGGGTAGGGAACCTGCGGCTCGAGAGCCACATGCGGCTCTTCTGCCCTTGCACTGCAGCTCCACGAGCCGAGCTGCCAGCTTCATCCTTGCCCGCCCTGCAGGCAGCTGGGTGGGCGCACCAATTGCCTGCGGCCAGCTGGGCAGCACCGCGGGTTTCCCCTCTCGCCCACCTTGTTCGAGCGGGGCGGGCGCTTTCCCGGAAGCCTGCAAGGCCGAGTCGCTGGCCCCATCCTTGCCCGCCCTGCAGGCAGCAGGGCGGGTGCATCCATGCGCTTCTCAGAATGAGCAGAGTAAAAGGTAAAAAATCCCAATATATACAGTGTTATCTTTATTTTAAATGTCAAAAATTATTTGCGGCTCCAAGTGTTTTCTTTTCCTATGGAAAACGGGTCCAAATGGCTCTTTGAGTGTTAAAGGTTCCCTATCCCTGCACTAGACTGTAAAGGTGACCCTTTTCTTAGAGAGCACGATTTAAACCCAGTATTTACATCCAGTGGTGGGATCCAAAAATTTTAGTAACAGGTTCCCATGGTGGTGGGATTCAAACTGTGGCGTAGCGCCAATGGGGCTGGGTGGGGTACGACGGGGGCGTGGCCGGGCATTCCAGGGGCGGGGCTGTGGCAAGGACGCAGCCGCTGCGCCGGTCCTTGGGCGGGAAACAAATGCACGCAGGCGCAGGCTGCCACGCACGCCGGTGCACCTCCTGCCAGACTGCTTCAAGTTCTGCGCGCTACTGCTGAGAGGAGGGGCGTAACTAAGGCAAAAATCACGTGGCAAAATCACCAATTAGTAACCCCCTCTCGGCACACACAAATAATTAGTAACCTACTCTCGGGAACCTGTGAGAACCTGCTGGATCCCACCTCTGTTTACATCCCATTTTTCTATTCTCCATATTCAAGGAAGTTCACAGAATCCAATAAAATCCAACAATAACCGTTACAACACAATCACGCAATATCATTTTAAAAAATCAAAAACAATACATTTCGCCTGAAGAACGAAATCACTGCTCGTGAAGATTTCCTGTTCCTACCTTGCTACACCCTGCAGGATTGGGTGTATTTTTCACCATCTTGGAAATAGGCTAATCTAGTAAATTATTGAAACATTAATGTTTAACTGGTTTTACTATTGGAACGTTTTACAATTTAACTGGTTTATGTGTTGGGATGTAAACGCTGTAAGCCGCACCAAGCCTGAAAGGTGGCATATTATTTCCAGTTAATAATAGTAGTAGTGGTAGTAATCCAAACAGGCAAAGTGTTGGCACATATAATATCACAGTGATCGAGGACACGAAAGTGACCATCATCGCCACAGCAATACCTGGTGATAGTGGGGCGGTTGTAAAAGAACATGAGAAGGTCACTAAATACCACAATTTGAAAATCGGGATTCAGCGACTACAGCACAAAGCAGCTGAGGTCGTCCCAGTGGTAATCGGCAGCCTGGCCGCCATTCCAAAAACGCTAGGGCGGCACTTGAAACAACTTCAAATTGACAAAGTCAACATCTGTCAGATTCAGAAGGCAGCTCTGCTGGGATCTGCTCGAATACTGCCCATCACAACGTGGTGCTAGGCCTTTGGGTGGGGCTCAAATGGTAATGAAAGGCCAACGACCAGCTGCAAAACTGGCAGCTGTGATATTAAACAAATGTTAAATAATATTAAACAAAATTAAATGATAATTGTTAGATCTAGATCAGTGTTTCCCAACCTTTTCGAGGTCAGGGTACCCTTGACCTCACTCTTCATATCTCACGGTACCCCTGCCGCCACCCTCCACCTTCCCCTCCCATTGCCCCTGCTTCTCACACACCCCACCTTCCCCTCCCAGGGTGAAGGGTAGTACTGGGGGTGGGGGTGGCTGCTGACCTAGTGGCAGGCCCTGCCCCATGGGCCACCTCCATGTCCTTGCTGGCGCCAGTGGGAGACACCACAAAAATGAGGGGGGGCGGTAGTGTTGCCGCGGTACCCCTGGGACATGCTCACGGCACCCCAGGGTACCACGGAACCCTGGTTGAGAATGGCTGATCTAGATGTTAAGGGCTGCCCTCAAAGACCAATACAGTGCCCAGGGCATGAATCGTTCGAGAGTCAGAGCTCTCTTCATCGGATACCTGATGAAGGAGTTTTGGCTCTTGAAAGCATATGTCCTGCCAAAAAAGGTGCCCCGGATTCGAATTCTGATCAACCCCTCCAGGCTACTGGGGACATCGCCCCCCCCCCTCCAGCTTCTCCTGACCTTTCTAAATGGCTTTAATTGCTTGCTTTCCTTAAATGTTGTGTTTCTGCAAAGGCTTAAGGGTGGCGAAGACTTGACATGACAAAAGGCAGCCGTTGTGTTCTCTAAGTGGTGAAAAGGAACCGGAGCTTGTTTTGGTTGGGGCTACACATAATGCTCTTCCTGCGTGGGTCAAAGAAGCTGTTTCAACAGGAGGCAGGATGGGGCGCTTTTCTTTTGCATGAGATTTGTGTTGTCATTTTTTTTAAAATTGATCCCTGCTAGATTTCCCTTCCACAGCTGTGTAAACTCTGCTCAAAGCCAGGAACCCATCCAAAGTAACTAACGGCCAGGGAGGGTGGGCGGCCGCTGCAAATCTCCATGTAAATTGCAAATGTGTAATTGTCGGTATGGGTGCCCTTGCTGAAAGACACAATGGGGTATTCTTTATTTCCCCCCCCCCAAAGCGGTCAAGGTGTGCGTCTTGTGCAAAAGGAGTTTGAAAGCAGGAGGCGTGTTTTTCTACGGCCAAAAATGTCCAGGGCTGCTAAGTAGGATTGCCAACGAGGCTGGAGGGAAAACACCCTGATTTAATAGAGACTTAATTGAGTGTGATTTACTAGGTGATGTAGTGGTTAAGAGCGGGTGGACTCTAATCTGGTGAACTGGATTTGTTTCCCTGCTCCTTCACATGAAGCCTTCTGGATGACCTTGGGCCAATCACAGTTCTCTCCAACCTCTCAGCTTCCCTACTTCACAAGGTGCCTGTTGTGGGGAGAGGAAGGGAGGGAGTTTATAAGCCATCTTGAGTCTCCTTGCTTACAGGAAAAAAAGATGTAGTATAAATCCAAACTACTCCTTCCTTCCTTCCTTCTTTCTTTCTTTCTTTCTTTCTTTCTTTCTTTCTTTCTTTCTTTCTTTCTTTCTTTCTTTCTTTCTTTCTTTCTTTCTTTCTTTCTTTCTTTCTTTCTTTCTTTTGCCTGCCTGCCACGAAATGCTTCAAGTACCCATTCCCATACTTTTAACCCTCAATTAATTAACTCAAATACCCCACCTGCCTCCTCCTTAGGAAAGCAGCTTAAATCATTCTGCTGCCTTCCATTTTATCTTCACAACATTCTTGTGGGGTAGATTAAGCTGACTGTGCGGGCTAGCTCAAGGTCAGCCAGCAGGCTTCTTTGGCAGAGTGGGGATTCGAACCTGGGTGTTCTCCAGACCGGTTGGCAAACCAGTTGCTAAGAGGCAACAAGCGCCCCTAGGCAAAGAGTCTCTCTGCCCCTTTTGTGTTACTCAGACCCAACCTAAGAGTCACATGGAAACAAATCATATGTTTATTTGCCTAGCTCCTTGGGTCCCCAGGGCTATTAGGATCCCCAGAATTTTGTCTCCCTAGAGCAGGGGTGTCCAACTCTGGCGCTTCACATGTTCATGAACTACACTTCCCATCAGCCCCTGCTGGCTTGGCCAATTGGTCCTCTATCCTCTATCACGACCCCCTCTAGCCAGGTAAGTAAATCTGAGTTCTTGATCGGGGGCTGAGGAGCCAAAGTCGGTTAAAGAGGACCAGTGTGGGTCCAGCACTTTAGAGACTTTTCCCCCCTTTTACTTCATTTGCACTCCACTATTCTCCTCGATGGGAACCCAGAAAGGCTTACCGTGTTTCTCCGAAAATAAGACAGTGTCTTATATTAATTTTTGCTCCCAAAGATGCGCTATGTCTTATTTTCAGGGGATGTCTTATTTTTCCGCTCCACAGCTGCATGCTCTGGTGTTCTGTTCGACGGGCATGCTTCCAAACAAAAACTTTGCTACGTCTTACTTTCGGGGGATGCTTTATATTTCGCACTTCAGCAAAACCTCTATTATGTCTTATTCTCAGGGGATGTCTTATTTTTCTGTGTTCTGTTTGTCAGGCATGCTTCCAAACAAAAATTTTGCTACGTCTTACTTTCGGGGGATGCTTTATATTTCGCACTTCAGCAAAACCTCTATTATGTCTTATTCTCAGGGGATGTCTTATTTTCGGAGAAACAGGGTATAACATTCTCCTCTCCTCTATTTTATCCTCACAACAACCCCGTGAGGTAGGTTAGATTAAGAAGCTGTTCCTGGCCCAAGGTCACCCTCCCTGGCAAAGTCGGGATTCGAACTTGGGTTTCCCGGATCGTAGTCCAACACTGTGTAATCTACGTTGAGCCTTGGTGAGAAAAGCGAACCATAAACAGCATGATTACCGGTAAATAGGCTACTGATTGATTGATTAGCCGCACTGGTTGGATGTGCCAGCAGTACGAGAGGCCGGCCTCGCCAGAGAGCCGGCAGCATTTGGCAACCGAAAATAACACTCATTTAAAAATCCTCAGGTTAAAAAGCAGAGGGAAACAATACCATCTCTGGTACGCCCCAGGCCATTGAAGGAAAGAGATGGTATTATTTCCCTCTGTCCCGAAACAGAGGAAGGGAGCTGAAGTATCACCCCTCCTGATAAGTTGGGGAGCAATTCCTCACCAATCCTCCGTTTGTGTAAATAATTTCAGAAATGCAGAGTTCTTAGGACAGTCACATTGTCAGCAAAAGTCAATAACAACATACAGGGGCGTAACGAGGCAAACTGTAGCCCTGGGCAAAACCTGAGTTGGATGCCCCCCCACTCCCATGGGCGGCCACTCCATCACGACCAAATTTCTTTTGCACCAGGACATTGGTGCGTGTAGGGGGTGCATTTTTAGATATATCAGCACCAAAATTTCAGTGTATCATCAGGAGACTGTCCTTGTGGTACTCCCCAAGTTTGGTGAGGTTTGATTCAAGGAGTCCAAAGTTATGGACTCCCAAAGGGGGTGCCCCCATCCCCCATGGTTTCCAATGGGAGCTAATAAGAGATGGGGCTACAGTTTTGAGGGTCCATAACTTTGTCCCCCCCCCTGAACCAAACTGCACCAAACTTGGGGGGTAGCATAAGGACAGTCTCCTGATGATACGCTGAAATTTACGTGCCTCTAGCCTAAAAACTGTGCCCCTGGCAGGCCAAAAATGGAAAACCACTAAAAATACCCCCAAACGAACCCTGCATTTTGATGCCCCCCACAAGGTGGTGCCCTGGGCAGCTGCCCACCTTGCCCAACGGGCATTATGCCCCTGACAACATACCTCACCATGCAACAGTTTTAGAGCAGAGACGATAAGTTGTTTGAACTCTACAGCATTCAGGCTAATGCCCACAATCTTGGAATTCCCTGAAAATTTTAGCTTTGAAATTATTTTAAAGCTAAAAACAGCTTTAAAAAGATGATTCTGCTGAACCACCCTGAGCAGTTTCTTGGGGGGTGGGTGGGTGTTGGGTTGGCATCGGCAGTGGCTACTTAGGTGATAACAGAGTTGCCCTCTTTACACATATAATCCAGAGAAGAAGATGACCGGGAGTTTTGAAACCCTGCTGTGTCTTAACACACAGAGGTGCCTAAAGCTATAATCCTCTGTTGAAAACTGCAGGGACTTCCCCAGATCAGGGGTAGAAATAGGGGGTCCGGGGGGGGGGGGCAGCTGGCTGTATTATTCAAAGACCCACTCAAGGGGCCGCAGCTTCTGAAACGGCCGTCCGTACCTCTCAAATGAGCATAGCGCAGGCCAGCCTGGGAGTAGAAGGCCGTGTTTTGGTGTCACCCACATTATAATCTGGATAAAAACAAGGTCTCGGGAGGGGATTAACCCTTTAAGCCTGGGCTCTTGGCGTTCGGAGGTCACAGGGTGGGAACGGAGAGGGTTTCTGAGGACGGGGGGGGCACATAATGCGGGGGGGCAAAGTTCTGCTGATTCTTAGCTGGGGTCAGCTCTTTATTGCAGCTGCCGATTAGATAAGTGAAAGGGGGCTTTCTCCACGTCAGTCTCAAGTAGAGGGCAGTTGGTTTCTGGGTAGAATTAGGGACGAGCGCATTCCTCCCAATCTCCTCTCCGTCAGAGTTTTTCTTCCTCCGTGGTAGTTTTCTGTGCATAGAAGAAGAAGAAGAAGAGTTTGGATTTATATCCCCCCTTTCTCTCCTGTAGGAGACTCAAAGGGGCTTACAATCTCCTTGCCCTTCCCCCCTCACAACAAACACCCTGTGAGGTGGGTGGGGTTGAGAGAGCTCCGGGAAGCTGTGACGAGCCCATGGTCACCCAGCTGGCGTGTGTGGGAGTGCACAGGCTAATCTGAATTCCCCAGGTAAGCCTCCACAGCTCAGGCGGCAGAGCTGGGAATCAAACCCGGTTCCTCCAGATTAGATACACGAGCTCTTAACCTCCTACGCCACTGCTACATAGGCATTCCTCTCCTTTTTGGAGGGCTTTTTCCCCCTCATACGCCTGTGAATGTCTATTTTAATAAGAACTAGATTTGAATCCAGTATCACCTTAGAGACTGGCAAGATTTCCAGGGCATAATCTTTGAGAATCCAAGCTTCCTCCGTCGGATAAGGACTTCCATTCCTGCTTATATCTGACGAAGACAGCTTTGACTCTCGATCGTTCATGCCCCGGAAATCTTGTCTGTCTCTGAGCAGCTGCTGGACTTGAATCTAAGCTGTCCTGCGGCAGCCCAACACAGCTATTCTCCCGAAATTTATTTGAATAAGAAATTTACTCCCCTATTCAGGATGATATTTTCTGTGTGCTTGGCTTACTCTGAACCTCACAGCCATAACGCCGTTACCCCAAATAGGTATTTGAACATGTATTTTGCTCCGTCGCTTTATAATGGGCAAAATGAGCAAAGCGGGGGGGCGGAGAGGAAAGCTTAGCTTGGTTTGTTTCTATGTGCCCTGCCTGTCGGCTTGCAGCTCAAATGCGGTGGAGAAAATTTGGTCGTAGAGAATGATGTGACCCATTTGGCACACCCGCAGTTCATGCATAACATAAGGCTTGTGCTGCTAGATCCGGGCAAAGCCCTTCAAACCCGGCCTTCTTTTCCAGCAGTCAAACGCCTCGGGGGACGTTGTCTTTGCATCATCTAGTATTCAAAGATAAACTGCTTCACTTCATGAAGGTTCCATTTAGCCCTTGATGGATGGAGCCTGAAAGACGTTAATTCACCTAAATCAGGGATCCACAGTCCACAGATGACTGCTGACCTTCCCATCATCTCAGAAGGGCCTTTAACCAGAGGTGGGATCCAGCAGGTTCTCACAGGTTCCCGAGAGTAGGTTACTAATTATTGGTGTGTGCTGAGAGGGGGTTACTAATTGGTGATTTTGCCACGTGATTTTTGCCTTAGTTACGCCCCTCCTCTCAGCAGTAGCGTGCAGAACTTGAAGCAGTCTAGCAGGAGGTGCACCGGCGTGCGTGGCAGCCTGCGCCTGTGTGCATTCGTTTCCCGCCCAAGGACCAGCGCAGTGGCTGCATCCTTGCCACAGCCCCGCCCAGGAATGCCCCGCCCCAGGAATGCCCGGCCACGCCCCCGTCGTGCCCCGCCCAGCCCCATTGGCACTACGCCACAGTTTGAATCCCACCACCATGGGAACCTGTTACTGAAATTTTTGGATCCCACCACTGCCTTTAACCGTGCAATCCCAAACAGAGTTGCACCCCGCTAATCCCTTCTGCCATAAACAGTGTAAAAGCGTTTAGGGGCCGTGTGCAGGGAGGAACTAGCAGCCTATAATTTCCTTGTTGCTGTGGTTTCTAACATATTCTTTCGATTTTGTAAATGGGTGTTTGTGTGTGGTTCCAGCTTTCACTGAACAGTGGTGGAAAATTCATACGGGCTGTGGTTTAAATTGAGTCTGCTTTCCGCAAGAAATGTTTTATGGGCACTTTAAAGCACGTATTGTCTGCCAGTGAAACAAATCACATTCGAGTAACAGTTTCTCATTAAAACGCGAATTAAATCAAAGGCAGCATTTAATAATATACCGAGGAAGGGCACTCTCTGACTCGCATGTGAGCACTCAAAGATTGTCCGTCTTTGCCCCGTGCAAGGAGTTTTCCAAGACACCCACACTTCCGCTTCTCAGATGTTCAGGAAATGGCTGGGTGTCTGGCCTCTTTCAAGCAGCTCAGAATATCTCCACCCCCATTCTCTGTCTCTTACCATTTTTTGTTTTGGGTTCAATCTCAAGCAAGGCTCACCGTCAGATGTTTTCACAGGTACAGAGCATCATAGAATCAGAGTTGGAAAAGACCCCAATGGGCCATCCAGTCCAACCCCCTGCCATGCAGGAACATACAATCAAAGCACTCCCGATTAGACGTCTGAGGGGGGATATTTAGACGTCTGAAGGGGGATATGATTGAAGTCTATAAAATTATGCCTGGGGTAGAAAATGTGGACACAATACTTTCTCACAATACTAGAACCAGGGGGCATTCATTGAAAATGCTGGGAGGAAGAATTAGGACTAATAAAAGGAAACACTTCTTCACGCAACGTGTGATTGGTGTTTGGAATATGCTGCCACAGGAGGTGGTGATGGCCACTAACCTGGATAGCTTTAAAAGGGGCTTGGACAGATTTATGGAGGAGAAGTCGATCTTTGGCTACCAATCTTGATCCTCCTTGATCTGAGAATGCAAATGCCTTAGCAGACCAGGTGCTCAGGAGCAGCAGCAGCAGAAGGCCCTTGCTTTCACCTCCTGCATGTGAGCTCCCAAAGGCACCTGGTGGGCCACTGCGAGTAGCAGAGTGCTGGACTAGATGGACTCTGGTCTGATCCAGCAGGCTAGTTCTTACGTTCTTATGACAGATGTTCATCCAGCCTCTGTTGAAAAACCTCCAAAGAAGGAGACTCCACTACCCTCCGAGGCAGTGAATTCCACTGTCGAACAGCCCTGATAGTCAGGAAGTTCTTCCTAACGTTTAGGTGGAATCTCTTTTCTTGCACCTTGAATCCATGACTCTGTGTCCTACTCCCTGAGGCAGCAGAAAACAAGTTTGCTCCCTAAAGCATGGTAACCCTTCAAATATTTAAACATAGCTATCATGTCCCCCCCTTAACCTTCGCTTCTCCAAACTAAACATCCCCAGCTCCCTAAGCCTCTCTTTGTAGCCGCCTGAGCTGTGGAGGCTTATCTAGGGAATTCAGATTAGCCTGTGCACTCACACACACGCCAGGCTGACTTGGACTTGGGCTAGTCACAGCTTCTCGGAGCTCTCTCAGCCCCACCCACCTCACAGGGTGTTTGTTGTGAGAAGGGAAGGGCAAGGAGATTATAAGCCCTGCAGAACTCTTCTTCTTCTTCTTCTTCTTCTTCTTCTTCTTCTTCTTCTTCTTCTTCTTCTTCTTCTTCTTTTCCTCTAAAGGAGTCTCTGAACAGCTTAGAAACACATTTCCTGCCTCAAAACGTGTTATTTTGGTTGTGTGGAAAGGACCCAGCTTGGGAAACTCCGGGAGATTTGTAGCCTGGGGGAGGGAGGGGGGGCTGGGGTTTGGGGAGGACAGTCCCCTCAGTTGGGTATAATGCCACAGACACCACCCTCCAAAGCATCCTTCCCCCCCCCCAGAAGAGCTGATCTGTATAATCTGGAGATAATCTGTAATTCCAGGGGATCCCCAGGACCAGAGGTGGGATCCAGCAGGTTCTCACAGGTTCCTGAGAGTAGGTTACTAATTATTTGTGTGTTCCGAGAGGGGGTTACTAATTGGTGATTTTGCCACGTGATTTTTGCCTTAGTTACGCCCCTCCTCTCAGCAGTAGCGCACAGAACTTGAAGCAGTCGAGCAGGAGGTGCACTGGCGTGCATAGCAGCTTGCGCCTGCATGCATTCGTTTCCCGCCCAAGGACTGGCGCAGCGGCTGCATCCTTCTCACAGCCCCATCCAGGAATGCCCCGCCCCTGGAATGCCCGGCCACGCCCCCGTCATGCCCCGCCCAGCCCCATTGGCGCTACGCCACAGTTTGATCCCACCACCATGGGAACCTGTTACTATAATTTTTGGATCCCACCACTACCCAAGACACAACTGGAAGCTGGCATCTCTAGTTCCTCTATTTGCAAGGGTTTCTCCATTCAGGCCAGTAAATAAAGGTAGCTGCCCCCATTTTGTTGGGGCCCCCACGGATGGCTTGAAGCGAAGGGCTTTCTTAAAGCTAAATACGGACTTGTAGGTTTGGGTGTCGATGGAAGACAATAGCGAAAATAAGCCCTTCAGAGTTGCCGTCTAATTATTTACCGCATGAAATAATTGGAAAATCAAAGTTTGCGATTAGAGAAGTGAGTGAATAACAAAATGAAAGAATTACCGTGAATTAAGGACACAAATAGTCGTTCTCGTCTCCGATGAGCTTTTAATGTAATGTTGCACCTTAAAGCCGCTATATAATGATGTTTTTATGATAACAAATGCTTTTGTGATCATCAGTAATAAGCTGGCAATTGTAGACGTTACTGTGTTAATTTTGATTAAATAATTACAGAAATGTTGATGCTTCCAAGTATGACTAATTTAGTTCATTGTGCCTTCTGTTGGGGGGGGGAGGGATTTTTAGTGCGTTCTGTGAGTTACCAAACTCTTCCTTTGTTTAAACAAATTGTTCGTAATGAGTTGAGATGGTCGGGGCAAGAACGAGATGAAATGTACGTTTGGCCTTTTGGATCTAAGGTTTTGACCCCAGGATGACGCTATACCTTCGAATGGCCAGATAGAACAGGAGAGTCTTGCAAAACCATTCCTACTCAGAAGCTAATCCAGTTGAGTTCAGTCAGACTTGCTTCCTAGTAAGCCTATGGAGGATTGTGGCCATAAAGCCTAGCTATATTCATTATGTCAAAATTCTCCTGATAGAAACTGATAAAGGAAGTATTGTCGAAGGCTTTCATGGCTGGAATCACTAGTGTGTTGTAGGTTTTCTGGGGTTGTATGGCCGTGTTCCAGTAGCATTTTCTCCTGACGTTTCGCCTACATCTGTGACTGGCATCTTCAGAGGATCTGATAGTAGTAAAGCAAGTGGAGTGTGTATACCTGTGGAATGTCCAGGGTGGGAGAAAGAACCATTTGCATCGGTTAAAAGTGTTAAGGGTTCCATTTGCAAGTGTTAAGTGGAATCCACCGATTGGATTCCACTTCCAACCAATTCAAAGTAAGCAGAAATGAGAGATGGGTTGAAGAGGAAAAGTGACCAGAGAAGGAGGAAGAGGAATTTGAATTTATACCCTGCTTTTCTCTCCTGTAAGGAGACTCGAATGGGCATAGAAACTCCTTCCCTTCCTCTCTCCACAGCAGGCACCTTGTGAGGTAGGTGGGGCTGAGAGCGTTCTGAGAGAATGGTGACTAGCGCAAGGTCACTCGGCAGGCTTCATGTGTAGGAGCGGGGGAACAAATCCAGTTCACTGGGTGACCTTGGGCCTGTCACAGTGCGCTCCAAACTTTCTCAGCCCCACTTACATCACCTTTATTAACATTAATTATTAATTATTTATTGATAGATGCTGCTGCTATAGTTTTAAAGTTCTGTATTTTAAATTGGGGTTATTCGATTTGTTTTATTATGTTTGTTGTTGTTTGTTGTACACCGCCCTGAGCCCTTCGGGGGTAGGGCGGTTTACCAAATCAAATCAAATCAATCAATCAATAAATAAATAAATAAATAAATAAATAAATCACAAGGTGCCTGCTCTAGGGAAAGGAAGGGAAAGGAATTTTGTAAGCTGCTTTGAGACTGTGATAGGCCCAAGGTCACCCAGTGAATTGGATTTGTTCCCCCGCTCCTACACATGAAGCCTGCTAAGTGACCTTGTGCTAGTTACCATTCTCTCAGAACTCTCTCAGCTGGCCTTCAGAAAAAGAAGAGTCTGGATTTATACCCCGACTCCTTACGGTTGAGAAAAGCGTGGTAGAAATCCAGACTCTTCTTTTCCTGAAGGCCAGCCTGCAGAACCATGCAATTCTTAACTAACGCTTCTTTTGTTTGCATGAATATAGCCCTAATATGTGAAACATCTGAAGCAGCTGGATAGTTTTTACTTTACTGTTCACAATGCCTGGCCTATTTTTCTGCTTCTCCCTTTTTTCCCCCTATTCTGTAGCTTTGCGTCTAGTGTATTGACTCGCCTTTCCGTGGCGGGCCCAATAACTGGATTTCAAAACCATGAGCTGAGAAGCAAAGCATTGTGATACGGTTCAGGGGAGCAACGCGCGGCTCATTAGCGCGGCAGCCCGGCTAGGAGAGCAGCCCGGCGTACCGCTAATAAATGAAGAGCCGAGGGACTCCGGTCGGCCAATGGACGGAGCTCGCTGTCGTGAGATCGATGCCTTTGAAACAGTCGGTGGCTAATGGCAAACTGGGTAGCTCAGCCCCTCCTGGATTCAGATAGCCTGACATAGGGTAAGAGCCGCAAATCTGGCGGATGCAGAGGAGGGAATTGAACGGGCCCGCGAGAGAATGTGCTTGGAAGTAATTCAGGAGGAAAGCTTTTTAGTCACCTGTGTGTGAAGCTGGTTGGTTGCTTCTCTACTAGAAATGCATCGAAAAAATATACAAAAGCAGTGGATGTGTATTGATAGATGACGGGAAATAGCAGCACCCAAATTCAGAATTTCCCTTTTTAATAGAAGCCCTGATACCCTGTTTCCCCGAATATAAGACATCCCCTGAAAATAAGACGTAGTAGAGGTTTTGCTGAAGTGCGAAATATAAGGCATCCCCTGAAAGTAAGACGTAGCAAAGTTTTTGTTTGGAAGCATGCCCGACGAACGGAACACAGAAAAATAAGACATCCCCTGAAAATAAGACATAGCGCATCTTTGGGAGCAAAAATTAATATAAGACACTGTCTTATTTTCGGGGAAACACGGTAGTTAAAAGGTGTGGAGGGTGTACTCCACGGGAAATGAACTAAACCCCAAAGGGCAGAGGCGCATCTAAGGAAAATAAAGCCCGGTGCTAAATCTGAGTTTTCGGGGGGGCCCTTCCTGTAAGGGCGGCCACCCTCCCCCAACATGACCAAACAATTTTTTTTTGCACCAGGTCTTTAAGTCAGTGTATGGACCTGGGGGGAAAGGAAGGGGTGTGTGGGGAGGCGATTTTCCACCCCCATGTGACTAAATGGCCACAGCCCGGGGACTTTGACCCCATATGTCTCCCTGGGCGGTACCCCCCGCTATACATCTCGATATAACCGTAATTATTTTAGAAATTGCTGTGGAATGGTTGATTCTTATGCAGTGATTCTTATGCAGCAGTAGCGTAGGAGGTTAAGAGCTCGTGTACTCTAATCTGGAGGGACCGGGTTTGATTCCCAGCTCTGCCGCCTGAGCTGTGGAGGCTTATCTGGGGAATTCAGACTAGCCTGTGCACTCCCACACATGCCAGCTGGGTGACCTTGGGCTAGTCACAGCTTCTCGGAGCTCTCTCAGCCCCACCTACCTCACAGGGTGTTTGTTGTGAGGGGGGAAGGGCAAGGAGATTGTAAGCCCCTTTGAGTCTCCTGCAGGAGAGAAAGGGGGGATATAAATCCAAACTCTTCTTCTTCTTCTTCTTCTTCTTCTTCTTCTTCTTCTTCTTCTTCTTCTTCTTCTTCTTCTTCTTCTTTGCTTGCTCACACACCTTCTTGTGATCGTTTTCTGGAATGTTAAATTTTGCTGTTTCATCGCTAAGAATCCCTCAGAGCAAAGAAGAATCAAATTGAGCTGCGTTCTACAAAAACATGCATTCCTCAATGCAGGGGGGGGAGTACCACTCGGGGGGACAAATGGGTCAAATGTCTCCAGGCTGCAGCCATTTAGTCATGTTAAGAACATAAGAACATAAGAACAAGCCAGCTGGATCAGACCAGAGTCCATCTAGTCCAGCTCTCTGCTACTCGCAGTGGCCCACCAGGTGCCTTTGGGAGTTCACATGTAGGATGTGAAAGCAATGTTGGGGGGCGGGGGTGGAAAATCGCTCCCACACCCCTCCTCCTCCCCCCTGGATTTATACACTGACTTCAAGACCTGGTGCAAAAAAGGTTGTGTGGTCGTGGTGGTGGGGTGTGTGGAAAAATCAGATTTTGCACAGGACTGCATTTTCTATCAATATGCCTCTGCCTCAACGAGGTCAGCTGATTTGTGGAACTTCATCCCTCATCCCAGCCTGTTTTCTTGTATACTGGAGGATCCACAGTGATGGTACAGTGAGCAGCAGTGGCGTAGGAGGTTAAGAGCTCGTGTATCTAATCTGGAGGAACCGGGTTTGATTCCCAGCTCTGCCGCCTGAGCTGTGGAGGCTTATCTGGGGGAATTCAGATTAGCCTGTCCACTCCCACATACGCCAGCTGGGTGACCTTGGGCTAGTCACAGCTTCTCGGAGCTCTCTCAGCCCCACCTACCTCACAGGGTGTTTGTTGTGAGGGGGGAAGGGCAAGGAGATTGTAAGCCCCTTTGAGTCTCCTGCAGGAGGGAAAGGGGGGATATAAATCCAAACTCCTCCTACTCCTCCTCCTCCTCCTCTTCTTCTTCTTCTTCTTCTTCTTCTTCTTCTTCTTCTTCTTCTTCTTCTTCTTCTTCTTCTTCTTCTTCTGGAATCATTTTTACCCCCCACTTGGCATTGAATGGGAAAATGAAACAGGCACACAGGGTGCCATAAGGCAACATTTTATACATTTACACACACATATATACATACACATACAACTGGTGGCTTAGCAGCTGTTCTATTTCTGTACTGGCCAGCAGGAATGCGTAATGAAATATAGATTTGTTTTTCTTTGCTGCTGGTGTCAATATTATTATTTCCGTCGCTGACTTTGGGGTCTGTTTGACTATCTCGGACCGCACTGGATTAGTAGTGTTTTTTAATCCGTTTGAACTGGAAGGAGCCCAAGGGCAGAGACTATATGTTATCTATTTTCAAATAGGTATACAGTTAAAAGGTTTAATGTAGAGTGCAGCATCACTTGCTGATCTGAGGAGATGTGGGCATAAAGCACAGTCTGGTCATAGCCAACATAGAGAGACCCTGTGTAGGGTTTTCAAAAAGAGATGGTCTGTAATTGCCTGCCCCGTGCAGTGACCTTGGATTTCCTCAGTGGTTGCCCTTCCAAGAGCCAGCATGGTGTAGTAGTTAAGAGCAGGTGCACTCTAATCTGGAGAACTGGGTTTGTTTCCCCCCCTCCTCCACTTGAGTGGTGGAGGCTTATCTGGAAAACCAGATGTGTTTCCGCACTCCTACATTCCTGCTGGGTGACCTTGGGCAAGTCACAGTTTGTTCAGCACTCTCTCAGCCCCACCTGCCTCATATGGTGTCTGTTGTGGGGAGAGGAAGGGGAAGGAGCTCGTAAGCCACCTTGAGTCTCCTTACAGGAGAGATGGGTGGGGTATAAATCCAAACTCCTCCTCCTCCTTCTCCTCCTCTTCTTCTTCTTCTTCTACTACTACTACTACTACTACTACTACTACTACTACTACTACTACTACTACTACTACTACTATCAGTGGTGGGATCCAAAAATTTTAGTAATAGGTTCCCATGGTGGTGGGATTCAAACAGTGGCATAGCGCCAATGTGGATGGGCGGGGCACGACGTGGGCATAGCCAGGCATTCCGGGGGCGGGGCATTCCTGGGTGGGGCTGTGGCAAAGATGCAGCCGCTGCGCCGGTCCTTGGGCAGGAAATGGATGCACGCAGGCGCAGGCTGCCACGCACGCCGGTGCACCTCCTGCTAGACTGCTTCAAGTTTTGTGCGCTACTGCTGAGAGGAGGGGCGTAACTAAGGCAAAAATCACGTGGCAAAATCCCCAACTAGTAACCCCCTCTCGGCACACACAAATAATTAGTAACCTACTCTCGGGAACCTGTGAGAACCTGCTGGATCCCACCTCTGACTACTATGCAGGGCCAACTCTGCTTAGATTCCAAGATCCAATAAGATCAGGCTAGCTAGCCTGGCCCATCCAACTGTGGATGTCCATGTAGAAAGAGACTCTCCAATAAGATGTCAGAAATGGGTCAGACCGTTTGTAATTGTACATAGAAGAACCAATACCTTGAATCAATCTGGCGAGGAATAGGCAACCAATACAGTTGTCTCTCTTTTCCATCCTGTTTGACAGACGGGCCATAGCAGCTGCCATCGTTTCCTCTGTTCAGACACTGTCACGCTCTCAATACTAGTATGGTGTGAACCTAGGGTGGCCAATCTCTAGGTGGGGGCTGGAGTTCTCCTACTGTTACAAGAGACCTCCAGGCAACAAATCAATTCACCTGGAGAACATGGCCACTTTGGAAGATGGGTTCCATGGCATTATTCCCGTTGAAATCCCTCCCCAAATCTCACCCTCACCAGGCTCCACCCACAAAATCACCCAAGTAGTTCCCAACCCAGAACGGGCATCCTTTGGTAGGTCAGTAACAAAGGCTGACTTGGACTTCTGGATCCTTGTAGGCTAGGGGTGGCCAACCTATGTTGCTCCAGATGTTCATGGACTGCAATTCCCATCAGCCCCTGCCAACCGGCCATGCTGGCAGTGGCTGATGGGAATTGTAGTCCGTGAACATCTGGAGCGCCATAGGTTGGCCACCCCTGTTGTAGACCTTCTCCTTCTTTATGTTGGCTTCTGTGAGGAACAGGATGCTAGCCTAGACGGTTCATCAGTCTTATTCGACACGTCTGGTTTTCTGTTCCTAACATTAGAAAGTGCCATTAAGTCTTAGCAGTTTTATGGTGTCACCATAAGGATTTCAAGGCAAGAGATGTTCAGAGGTGGTTTGCCATTGCCTGCCTCTCGATAACGACCCTGGGCTTCCTTGGTGGTATCCCATCCAAGTACTAACAAGGGCCAACCCTGCTTAGCTTCTGAGATCTGACGAGATTGCCTAGTCTGGGCCATCCATAGCTTCCATAACTACCTCACCATGAGCCGATCAAGTAAAAACTGTGCCAATTTAATGCCCAGAAACGGCAGCTTTCCTGTTGCTTTATTTATTGACGTCATTTAATCCCCCACCTTCTGCCCCCCATGGAGATCCAAAGTGGCACGCACCATTCTCCTCTCCTTCATAAGAACATATGAAGCTGCGTTAGTATAGGCCTGTGGTGGCGAACCTTTGGCACTCCAGATGTTATGGACTACAATTCCCATCAGCCCCTGCCAGCATGGCCAATTGGCAGGGGCTGAAAGGAATTGTAGTCCATGAACATCTGGAGCAACATAGGTTGGCCACCCCTAGCCTATTGGCCATGCTGGCAAGGGCTGATGGGAATTGTAGTCCATAACATCTGGAGTGCCAAAGGTTCGCCACCACTGGTATAGGCCATAGGTCCATCAAGGTCAGAATTGTCTACTCTGACTGGCAGCTGCTCACCAAGGTTTGGTATAGAGGTCTTCCACCTACTTCATCATCCTTTAAGCTGGAAATGCCAGAGATTGCATTTGCTGAGCAGGAAAATGCTCAGGTGGAATTCTAATGGAGCATCCTTTTGAACCCCAAGCAGATGTTCTACCACGGAGCCACGGCCCAACCCCAAGACTTCTTTACACTTTTTAAAGCGAGATGCCAGGCGTTTTTGCTCTTCTTCAGCTCCATCTAGTCTTTGTTGTTATTCCAGAATCTCTTCTTGTTAGTCTATTCATGTCAGAAAAAGGCTCTGAAATCGTCCTTACTCTCTTGGACCGCCTCTCCCCATATTGCCCCGGTAGGCCCCTCCGCTCCTCGGAGGAGGACCTACTCGTGATCCCTGGCCCAAAAATGATCAGGCTGGCCTCGACGAGGAGCAGGGCTCTTCTTCAGCCTCTGGCCCCTTTAAGCCCTGGTGGAACAGAGGCTCCCTAGGAGACTCAGAGGCCCCGCTTGGGACTTACAGAGTTTCCGCAGGGCCTGCAAGACGGACCTGTTCCGCCAGGCGTTTGGCCAGCCTGGTTAAAAATACATCTACCGTGTCATCTGGCCTCCCGTGGGCACAAGCGGGGGAGGGGGGTAGCTAGACACCATCCACATTTTTAATGGGTTCTGTTTTTATGTAATCGATATTTAAATTATGTTTTAATGTATGTTTTAACCTGTTGTGAACCGCCCTGAGCCCTTAGGGGGAGGGCGGTATATAAAACAAACAAACAAACAAACAAACAAACAAATAAATAATCATTAGCTTCATAAGATGTCCACCCAAACCTTGTCCAAACCTTCCTTGACTGCATTATCGAAGGCTTACATGGCTGGAATCAACTGACTGTTGTAGGTTGTCCGGGCTGCGTGGCCATGGTCTGGTACTTTTTTCTCCTAATGTTTCCCCCGCATCTGCGGCGGGCATCTTCAGAAGCCCGTCACGGCAAGACGCGTTTCTCTCCGTGCCACTTCTCACCGTGACACGCCTTCAAAGATGCCAGCCACAGACGCGGGCAAAACGTTCGGGGCGAAAACTTCCAGCCCACGGTGACGCAGCCCCGAAAACCCACGACAGCCATTTTCTTGGTCGTTTCAGTATTTACGGCTAAGAAACGGGGTCTTCTGAGACGCTCACGTTTCTGCCTTTGCTCCGGCACAGCTCAGTTAATTCAGTTCAGTTAATTACGTGTCAGAAATGACTGCAGTGGTTCTTGACGTCTCGGGTTGTTTTTTCCCCTCAGAAGAACGGTTGAGTCTCCCCCCCTTTACGCACAACCCTCACATTTTCAGTCCAAAACAGCCACAGGGCTTTTCTTTTAGCTGGGGAGCAGTGAAAGGGGAGACGGTTCTTTGGGTTTATTTTTCCCTTCATAAAAAAGAAACTGGCGTAAGTACTTCGCTTGTCAGGAAGATAATCCCCGGACACACCTGTGCGGTAGGAATACAACGCACGGATTAGCGGTGTGCTTAATCTGTCCCTGTCCCGCCGCTAGCATTTCTCCGCTTTTCTCAGCTCGAATTCCAGGGTCGCGTTATTGCGGTGCCCGCGTGGGTTCCTGTGGGGTTTTCGAAGCCGCACAATTGCAGGTTTTGTTCATTGGCCCAACCGCGACTTCTGAGGTGGAATTTTAATGGCTGCAAACAAAAACGAGGGGGGGGGGGAGAAAGAGAAATAATAACTTGCATGTTGAAACTTGATGCTTCCTTGACACCATTTCTCCAGCCGCTTTTCCCCTTTTACATCTGCTATTCTTTTCAAGGGAAACCTAACCCCCTCACAGTCTTCCTCCTTCCCAACTTTGGTCCCCCCCCCAAAAAAAAAATAATAAATTCAATTTTGCCTCTGCAGCTACTCCACAAGTGAATGATGCCTAGAGAGTCTCTCCCGCCCACCCCTTTTGTGTTTACTTCTGGGGTTTTGATCCGATTTACAAACAGCCTTTTTTATTGAACCGCGGCACGCTCTGTGTTTGGCGCGCACCCTTCGTAAAAGCAGAAATCAAATTGGTTCGAGGCCCTGTGGCAACGCTTGCTCCGCGTTCGCTTTAACGGAGAGGGGAGATTTCGCTCTGAATTCTTACAGCTGCGAAAAGAAGGGGGGGAAACCCCTCTGAATCTCGTAATGTCGGGGAGATTTCTTTCACACTGCGATGTGCCAAGGAGGGTGGGAAAGTCAGAGCAAAGGGAATGCAGATGAGGGCCCATGGATTTGGAAAGACCCCCTTCCCCCTTTGTGCAAAGCAATTCGGCATTGTGGGATGCTCTTTTCAGAAACAGCCAGATATCTGGCAAGTTAAAAGGACATGAAATCTACTACCATTGCTGCTCCCCCCACCCAAACCAAAAAGTGGCGGCTTTAGACACCGGAGGAGACTCGAGAACATAGAAACCAGCTGTGCTCGCATTATATTTTGGAGCTTAGGTTTGGCTCCATGTTCCTCCTGGTTTTAAATGGCAGACGGGCAAGCTGGAAACGGGAGTAGGTTTTGGGGGCTCTTTTGCTATACGTGCCGTGGTGGCTACCAAAACGGGAGGGAGAGATTCCTGTCGCCCAGCGTTGTTGGAGGCAGCCAGATAAGGCGTCTTCCCTGCCACGGGAACTCATGCCAGCCAGCCAGCCAGCCGAAGAATAAATAGATTTGATGGCTACTGTTTGTTCTGTCAGCGGTGGGGAGAGACTTTGAAAAGGAAGGCGGCCTTTTTGGTTAAGTGTTGTTGATAATAGGAAGGGATGAAGTTTTAAACCAGGGGTGGGAGGGAGGAGGAGGAGGAAGAAGAAGATTTATATCCCGCCTTTCTCTCCTGAAATGAGACTCAAAGGGGCTTACAATCTCCTTTCCTTTCCTACCTCTCCACAACAAACACCCTGTGAAGTGGGTGGGGCTGAGAGAGCTCCGAAGAACTGTGACTCGCCCAAGGTCACCCAGCTGGCATGTGTTGGAGTGCACAAGCGAATCTGGTTCCCCAGATAAGCCTCCACAGCTCTAGTGGCGGAGCGGGGAATCAAACCCGGTTCTCCAGACTAGAGTGCACCTGCTCTTAACCACTACACCACACTGCCTCTTAATCACTACATTACACTGGAAGGGTTGTGACAGATGGATAGGGAGACAGTCTTCCTAATTCGGGACCAAATATTTTTCTCTGGTCTCCCCTAACCGCTGTGCTTTTGTTTTCAGTGGAGGAAGCGGCAAACTGCATTATCACACAAGTGATCCATTATACCATTCTTTTCTGGGTTTCAAAGCAGTCACATGCCGGAAGAGCTGTATACCTGCCTGCACCATTTCTCCAAATGAAACTGCCCCCTGAACTGGATCTTGGCTGCGGAGCTGTGGGGTTTAATGCTTCTTTTTCCCTAGCATGGGTTCCTTGGTCAACGTCACCTCTTGGAGCAGCAGTGGCGTAGGAGGTTAAGAGCTCGTGTATCTAATCTGGAGGAACCGGGTTTGATTCCCCGCTCTGCCGCCTGAGCTGTGGAGGCTTATCTGGGGAATTCAGATTAGCCTGTGCACTCCCACACATGCCAGCTGGGTGACCTTGGGCTAGTCACAGCTTCTCGGAGCTCTCTCAGCCCCACCCACCTCACAGGGTGTTTGTTGTGAGGGGGGAAGGGCAAGGAGATTGTAAGCCCCTTTGAGTCTCCTGCAGGAGAGAAAGGGGGGATATAAATCCAAACTCCTCCTCCTTCTCCTCCTCTTCCTCTTCCTCTTCCTCTTCCTCCTCCTCCTCCTCTTCTTCTTCTTCTTCTTCTTCTTCTTCTTCTTCTTCTTCTTCTTCTTCTTCTTCTTCTTCTTCTTCTTCTTCTTCTTCTTCTTCTTCTTCTTCCAAAGCCACTGTTAGCTCTGGAGGGAAACAAGACAAAAGTAATTCCGACCCCCTGTTTAAATGCAACTTTTTGAGAGACCACTTTCAGGGGACAGTTTCACTTGGGGAAATGTGGCAGGTCGCTATACTGTTCTCCCAGCAGTATTGCCTCAGTTCGTTTGTCCCTTCCTGCTTTATAGAGTGACTAGCAGGATGCCCATGCTTCGCTACGTGGCTTGTAATATGTTTGTAATCTGTGTTGAATGTATTTGGCTGTAGCCGTCTGGTTAACATGAGGGTTGGTCGAGGAATACTTTTTCACAACCTGTCTGTTAGCCTCGGGGTGACATTCAGCATACTTCCTCTCAGCCTGTCTGTGAATTTCGGGGTGACAGTCCACATACTTCATCACAGCCTCTCTATGAATTTCAGGGTGACATTCAGCATTCTGTAGACCTGTCTGTGCACTTTGAATGTTGGCATGAAATTGCTCTCTTTCTCCTGGTGGGCTCCAAAAGACGCCATTTCGAAGCAGCCGTTGTATTTTCGGGATGCAGAAAGGAAGTGTTCTGCCATTGGATGCTGATGAGTGAGAAGGTTCAGGGTAGGGTTGAAGGGCAGGGAGCTGGACTGTACCGCCACTGCAGCACATTCCTGGGGACTTGTCCCGCCACTTCAGAGCACGACACCAAGCACAGGGTGATCGGAGGCTGAGAGCAATAAACTTGTCTCCCAACAAATGTCTGGTAGTCCAAGGTGATAGTGTGGTTTGTAATCTGTTTTGATAGTATTTGGCTGCAGTGGTGTTGTTAACGTGAGGGTGGGTGTAGGAGTACTTTTTCACAGCCTGTCTGTTAACTTCGGGGTATCCTTCAGCATACTTTTTTGCAGCCTGTTTGTGAACTTTGAGGTGACATGCAGCATATTTCCTCACAGCCTGTCTGTAGACTGATGGGTTTGTTTTCAAATAGGTTCACGTGCATTGTGGAGGGCGGTGGTGGAGTGCAGTTGGTGAAGGACATGAAGCTGGTGGTGTTGAACTGTCACCCTTAGAACGTTCCTGCAGCATGTCTGTGGACTGAGTGGTTGGTTTGCCCTTAGAATGTTCACGCAGATGGCCAGAGATGAGCAGTGAAAACAGTAAATAGGTAATAAATCGAGTGGAAGTGAATATTTTGGGAAATCCTTTCTTAGTGAGCACGTGGAGTACGTAAGGAACAGGTGTGCCAAATATCATGTGTGTGCCTTTGGTGGTTTTTGGGTTCTGTTGATGAGTCAGTGAGTCAGTCAGTGGTATTTCGCGTTTATAGATATAGATTAGGAGCGTTTCCAAATTCCTTTCTAATTGGGATTCTGTCTGGAACAGGCTGTTCTGATCCGAGTTTTCCGTGTCAAGGAACACAACTTGCACGTGTCTTCTTTCTGCTCATTTTTTTGTTGTTGTGTCATGGGTTTGGGCCAGAGTGTGTATACTCTCTTGGATTATCTGGTATTATAGCCGTGTACATCCATACAAATGAAGAGCATAGAAATCTCCTGTGAGCCATTTTTACATCATTCCATGTTACATCATTCCATGTTGCATGTAGAGTTCATATGAAACTGTCCTATACCGAGTCAGATCTTTGGTCCACCAAGGACAATATTGAGAGCCAGCGTGGTGTACTAGTTAAGAGCAAGTGAATTCTAATCTGGAGAACCAGGTTTGATTCCCTGCTCTGCCACTTGAGCTGTGGAGGCTTATCTGGTGAACCAGGTTAGCTTGTGCACCCCAACACATGCCAGCTGGGTTACCTTGGGCTAGTCACAGCTTGTCGACCTATTGGTGGAAGTGTCATGAAGTCACAGCAAATTTACGGTGACCCTGGAGGGTTTTTGAAGCAAGAAACATTCGAGGTAGTTTACCATTGCCTGCCTCCACGTCACAACTCTGGTATTCCACAAAGGCCTCCCATCTAAATACTATCCAGGGCTGCCATTGCTTAGATTCTAACATGATTAGAGTAGCCAGGGCTAGTCCGGTCAGGGCAAAGCCCACATTACGTTTCCAAAAATGCCCCTCTGAACAATTCTGTTTCATATATTTTGCAGAATGAGAGAAATGTGGGCATTCTGTCACAGAATCATAGGCTGATTCCACATCGGCCAAAAAACAGCAGTGTGAAAATGGTGTAAAAGGGTTTAAAACGGTGTAAGAGGGTTTATACTGTTTTCACACCATTTTCACACCACTGTTTTTGGCCCATGCGGAATCAGCCATAGAGTTGGAAGAGACCCCAAGGGCTATCAAGTCCAACCCCCTGCCATGCAGGAACACACAATCAAAGCACTCCTGTCAGATGGCCATCCAGACTCTGCTTAAAAACCTCCAAAGGAGGAGACTCCACCACACCGCAAGGTACTGCATTCCACTGTCGAACAGCCCTGACTGTCAGGAAGTTTTTCCTGATGTTTAGGTGGAATCTCTTTTCCTTCACCTCGAACCCATGACTGGTCTCTGGAGCCGCAGAAAACAAGCTCGCTCCCTCACCAACATGACATCCCTTCAAAGATTGAAACATGGCTATCATGTCCCCTCTTGACCTTCTCTTCACCAAACTGAACATCCCCAGCTCCCTAAGTCTCTCCTCATATGGCATGGATTCCAGACCTTTTACCATTTTGGCTGCCCTCTTCTGTCCCTTTAATATTGGCTTAAAGCAGTGGTGGGATCCAAAAATTTTAGTAACAGGTTCCCATGGTGGTGGGATTCAAACTCCCAATGAGTCTGGGCTGGGCACGACGGGGGCGTGGCCGGACATTCCGGGGGTGGGGCATTCCTGGGCGGGGCTGTGGCAAGGACGCAGCCGCTGCGCCGGTCCTTGGGCGGGAAACGAATGCACGCAGGCGCAGGCTGCCACGCAGGCCGGTGCACTTCCTGCTAGACTGCTTCAAGTTCTGCGCGCTACTGCAGAGAGGAAGGGCGTAACTAAGGCAAAAATCACGGGGCAAAATCACCCATTAGTAACCCCCTCTCGGCACACACAAAGAATTAGTAACCTACTCTCGGGAACCTGTGAGAACCGGCTGGATCCCAACTCTGGCTTAAAGGCATATTATATTCTGGGTGATGTTATTTACCTCCGGGCCTTGAAAAGATTCAGCTGCCCAATTCCACAAATACAGCCACAGTTCCGCCCAGTGACGGAGCACAGTTCTTCACGAAGCAGCTAGCAGGTTTCCAGCATTTTTCTTCCCCCTGTTTATTTCCTCGGGGCTCATTTCCTTGACTCTCCCCCGCCCCCGACTCCTCAGCCTCTTTAGCGCCTCTAACTTGCTGAATTGGTCCCTGGTGAAAAATTAGCTGTATCTGGAGCAGTACGTCAGGCGGAGCCTTCAACCTGGTTTACTCAAAAGTAAGGGGCTCATTAGCTTATTAATTAATATTTTTATGGCACGTTGAGCACAGAAAGGTGCTTGTTGTCTAGCTCCCCTCCCCTCGGATTACGGCTTCCGTCAGCGAAGGAACGCGGCGGACAGGAAACCGCCTGTCACCAAAGTGCCTTTCCAGACCACCTCCTCAATCCCAGGCTGAATTGTTTGATGAGGTACGAGGGCATGTCTTGGCAGCTGCGACGTTGGGAAATCAGCGGTGGGATCTCTAAAGAGCCTTTCTGAACAGCGGGTGCGCCAAAGAGATGCAGGGGGGGAAAGCTCTCGTATTACAGTGTATTAGTGTGATGATACGCCCTGAACTAGATGGCCCGGGCTAGCTTGCTGGAGGCTAAGTAAGTGGGGTTGGCCCCGGCTAGTGCTTGGATGGCAGGCCACCAAGGAAGTCCAGGGTTGCTATACAGAGACTTTGACAAACCCCTCCCTCCCCTTTCCTTGCATGCCACCCCTCCCTCCCTCCCGTCCCTCTCCCTCTGCTAGGGTGGTGGGCCATGTCCAGATGCCAGGCCCCCTCTCTCCCCTCCTTTGCATGCCAGCCCTCCCCTCCCCTCCCCTCCCTCCCCTTGCATGCCAGCCCTCCCTCCCCTTCCCTTGCATGCCACCCCCCCTCCCCTTCCCTTGCATGCCTCCCCTCCCACCCCTTGCATGCCACCCCACCCCCTCCCCTTCCCTCTCCTTCTGCTAGGGTGGGTGGGCCATGTTCAGGTGCCAGGCCCCCTTCCTCCCCTCCTTTGCATGCCACCCCTCCCCTCCCTCCCCTTGCATGCCACCCTTCCCCCTCCCTCCCTTCCCTCTCCCTCTGCTAGGGTGGGTGGGCCATGTCCAGATGCCAGGCCCCCTCTCTCCCCTCCTTTGCATGCCACCCCTCCCCTCCCTCCCCTTCCCTTGCATGCCACCCCTCCCCTCCCCTTGCATGCCACCCCTCCCTCCCCTTCCCTTGCATGCCTCCCCTCCCACCCCTTGCATGCCACCCCACCCCCTCCCCTTCCCTCTCTGCTAGGGTGGGTGGGCCATGTCCAGATGCCAGGCCCCCTCCCTCCCCTCCTTTGCATGCCACCCCTCCCCTCCCTCCCCTTGCATGCCACCCTTCCCCCTCCCTCCCTTCCCTCTCCCTCTGCTAGGGTGGGCGGGCCATGTCCAGATGCCGGGCCCCCTCCCTCCCTCCCTTTGCATGCCACCCCTCCATCCCTCCCTATAATGTATGCCCTTGCTCTTCAGATATCAAAGGACCAAAGACCAAAGGGAGGGGCATCATTTAGTAAAATAAGCAAGTCTGTCAATGATTCTTTTGGAGTGAATGTATACAGTCAGAAAATGTTCACTTTCTGCTCTTGACCTGTAAAGATCAAGTCAACCTGCAGTCTATATGTTCCTAAACTGTGTTCTATCAACAGACTCATTTTGGTTAACTCTGGTTTTTGTTTTTATTTTTAATTTACATACTGCTTTTCTCCCAGCTTGGGGACCCAACATGGTTTTCCACTTTATTTCCCACCCCTGCCACTTGATCCACACAACAACCATGTTAGACTGTTTATTGACTGAAGAATTTCCAGACACTTTCCCATTCTTGGCTCACTAAAAAAGAAAACAATTTAGAATATAGCATGGCATTTGCTGCTACTGGTTGTTGTGAGTCCTACTGGACACAGTGTGTAACAGACTTCTCTTTGTGATACACCTCTGAAGGTGCCATCCACAGGTGCAGGCGAAATGTTAGGAACAAGATCCACCAGACCACGGCCACACAGCCCGGAAAATCCACCACAACCAGTTGAGCCCGGCCATGAAAGCCTTTGACAATACACTGAACACCTCTGAACCTTTCTCGCCTAGAAAATCCCACGGAGTCACTATAAGTCAGCTGCGATTTGATGCCACTTACTCAGCGGTAGGAGTGTAAGGCTTAAATTAGGGAGAGCTGAATTTGAAACCCTTCCGCACATGCAGAATAATGCACTTTCAATCCACTTTCAATGCATTTCGCAGCTGGATTTTAGTGTGCGGAATAGCACGATCCACTTGCAAACAATTGTGGAAGTGGATTGAAAGTGCATTATTCTGCATGCGCGGAAGGGGCCTTGCTCCTGCTGTCCTGGGGCCAGATTCTCTTTCACACTCTAAGCTACCTCACAGGCTAGTTTGGAGGATAAAATTAACTGACTCCACAACTGCAAAAATGCACCGGGGGGAGGGGGGGAGATGTGTAGAAGAACCCTGCCCAAACCAATTTCACTGTTTGTGGATCGATTCCCAACAGAAGCAGGAGTAACTCCAGCACGCGGAGAAAGTCTTCATCTCAGCCCAGATAGTCAGGACCCCAAGTTTCTCCAGTGATGATAAGCTTGGAATCGTGTGAGATCGAGGCCTCAGAGATGAGTTCCCCAAATTTTCTGACGTAGCACCCATCTGACGTAGGAGCAGCAGTGGCGTAGGAGGTTAAGAGCTCATGTATCTAATCTGGAGGAACCGGGTTTGATTCCCAGCTCTGCCGCCTGAGCTGTGGAGGCTTATCTGGGGAATTCAGATTAGCCTGTACACTCCCACACACGCCAGCTGGGTGACCTTGGGCTAGTCACAGTTCTTTGGAGCTCTCTCAGGCCCACCCACCTCACAGAGTGTTTATTGTGAGGGGGGAAGGGCAAGGAGATTGTAAGCCCCTATGAGTCTCCTGCAGGAGAGAAAGGGGGGATATAAATCCAAACTCTTCTTCTTCTCTGCACTTACTCTGTCCATTGCAAATTGCTTCCATCATAAAAACTAAAAATTTCACCTCGAAGTTAAGTACAAGTTTGCATTTGTGTGCGCAAGTGTGTTTGGTGCACCTCGTGTCATTGAGCTACAGGCTATATTTCTTGGCAATATTGCACGCTATGCCGAGGCAAATCCAATTTTGCCATTCTCCTGGCCTTCCGATCACCCCTGCGAGAGAGTCAAGATCCTCTTGTGTTTCTACAGAGCTGACTTTATATTCGAGCACCAAGGACAGAGAGCCATGCCTAAGGGCTTTGGAATAATAACAGGGCAGCTCTTGATATCTCTTTCCTTTCCAATCCGGATATTTGAAATGTTTTGCCGCTTCGAGATAGGTCAAGTGATATGGGAGCGAGAGAGAAGGGTAATTACGTGCCTGCCCTTTGGGGATTGGAACACGATTGTCTCTTTACCTGTAGAGCATGACTCAGCTGTGCGCCACCGAATTGTCCAAAAGCAGAGAGGAGGGCCCAGGTGTATCAGCCACCTGTTGGTGAAGAAAATCCAGTCTCCTTGCAGATATGCCAGGTATTTAAGGAGGGTGGAGAGAGGCAAATGAAAGTCTGGGACTCACGTTCCTGAAACCTTGACCATTTTCTTTAAATAATAAAATATTAGGCTTAGAAGAGAAGGACCCATTAATGCCTGACCCTATCGTCTGAGAGAGCTGCCTCCTTTCCCACTTTCTCTCACAGCCCAGAAAACCTGTTAAATGGGGAGAATAATGGGTCTGAAAGTCTTAAAATGTTAGCCCAAGATATTCTTGAATGTTACTGGAATGCCAATAAAGCAGTGATGGCGAACCTATGGCACGGGTGCCAGAGGTGGCACTCAGAGCCCTCTCTGTGGGCACCCGCAAACAGAGTCGCTCCCACCCACCCCCCCCCCCCATATCTAGGCTGGCCTGGGCTGCTGGGCTTGATTATTAGCATTAAACCTAAGACCTAGTTTTGGGGAAGCAGTGTAGGTTAAGCACTGTTAAACCCCGCTGATTTTCATGCGAAGAACTAAAGCGCGATCCTTAACCTGGGAGTAAGCTCGGTTCTGGCAATGGGGCTTGCTTCTGAGTAAACCTCCTAGGGTTGTGATTCCCTCTTTGGAAGAGTTGCACAGTTGCTTCAAAGCAAAACCACCAACAACCACCAAGCTTACTCCTGAGTAACATACGCCTCGGAGCCAACCATTTTTTCTGAACTAAAACCTCAGTATTCAGGTTAAATTGCTGTGTTGGCACTTTGCGATAAATAAGTGGGTTTTGGGTTGCAATTTGGGCACTCCGTCTCGAAAAGGTTCGCTATCACTGCAATAAAGGCTTGTCTACTGGAAACTTGCTTAAATAGATGAAGATTGCAGATTCTGGCCATAATCGAGTGTATTCCAACTCTCACATAAAAGTATAATCAGTTTTGAAATCCATAACTGTTTTGAAAAAGAAATACAAAAAATTAGTAAAGCATCAAAATTTTTGTTTGAGGGTAAGCACCCACAGAAAGTTCATACAAACACTCTTGAGTTTTGAACAACTCCTGGACTCCTTGCTTACCTCAACTAAGGAAGCAGCAGGGGCGGAGCGAGAGGAAATTGATTCCCCGCTCTGCCACTTGAGCTGTGGAGGTTTATCTGGTGAACCAGGTAAGCTTGTGCACCCCAACACGTGCCAGTTGGGTGACCTTGGGCTAGTCACAGTTCTTCGGAGCTCTCTCAGGCCCACCCACCTCACAGGGTGTTTGTTGTTGGGGGGGGGGGCAGGGTAGAGAAAGGAGATTGTAAGCCCCTTTCAGACTCCTTACAGGAGAGAAAGGGGGGATATAAATCCAAACTCTTCTTCTTCTTTATAAAGAGCACAAAGCCGAATTATTGCAGAGTTCTTTGGCGGGAGTAATGAACGAATGTCTCCGATAGTGACCAGGTTGCAGTTTTATCTGGATGGATTTCAGTTCACATGTTTAACTATGCTTTGATTGTGTGTGTGCGTTTATTTTGCAAGTTGCCTTGGGCGCTGGGACGAGGCAGGGTGTAAATATCTTGATTAAATAAATATCGTTACTGAGCAGCGGGTGGCGGTTCAGGGCAGTTGTTACACCAATTTGAGTTGCCACGGGGGTAACTCTGTTAGTCTGTCCTTGCGTAAAGATCCACCAATTGAAAATGCGCAACATTTTCAGTAGGATTTTGTTGTTGTTGATTTATGAAACCCAGATTTTTCCACCGGGCCTTCCAGCTCGCCCTCTTCCTCCTGTCCTGTGATCCACCCACCGGAGAGTCAGATCCCATTTTTGGGAGCCGGTCCACAATTTGAGAACCGCTGCCCTAGGAAATTAACTCAGAATACTCCCGGAGCAGGACTTGATTCTGGGGTGGGGGGGTGGGGATCCTCTCTAATTACTGGCCCATCGTTTAAAACCACGCTTGAGATACACTGTTCTCAGCATCCCATGTCCTTTTGTTTAGTGCTTGCAATAAATCAAACGGAGCCTGAATTGGTGGATCTGTTGTCTTCACTGGCATAAGCAACCACTTTAATAATAGCCGGGCAGGGAGGAATTTGTGCTTCCGTGTGCAAAAACCAAAAAAAAGGTTCCTTTTAAAACTAAAAGAGCAAAATTGCATAGTCTGGCGTTGGCTCAAATTGCGCCGTGAGTCCAACAATGCACTGGAACTGTATCAAGTTAAATCCTCTTAAAAACGCTAAAAGATAACACATGCTGGAACACACATCCTTCCACCCACCCCGTTCCCAACTCATGTATCTCAAAGCCAGCCCACATATAAATATCCTCTAACACTCCTGGAAACAACTGGAGTATGGGCCATTTCCAAACAAAGGGAGTTCTTGGCTGGTGTGGTTTTTCTGGGCCGCGTGGTCGTGGTCTGGTAACGTTTTGTCTCCAATTATGGCTGGCAACTTCAGAGGCATGTCATAGTAAGATGAGTTTCTCTTTGAGGCACAGAAACACATCTTACTGTGAGATGCCAGCCACAGATGCAGGTGAAATGTTAGGAGCAAAAGCTACCCGACCACAACCACACAGGCGAGAAAACCCACAACAGCCAGTTGATTCCTGCCATGAAAGCCTTCGACAGTAGGATGGGTGACACCTGGGTTGACAACACTACATGCAAAAGGGATCTGGGAGTTTTAGTAGACCACAAACTGAACATGAGCCAGCAGTGTGATGCGGCGGCCAAGAATGCCAATGCGATTCTGGACTGTATCAATTGGAGTATAGTGTCTAGATCGAGGGATGTCATTGTACCTCTCTATTCTGCATTGGTTAGACGTCACCTGGAATACTGTGTACAGTTCTGGGCACCGCAGTTCAAGAAGGATATTGACAAACTGGAACGGGTCCAGAGGAAGGCAACCAAAATGGTGAAAGGTCTGGAATCCATGCCCTACAAGGAGAGATTTAGGGAGCTGGGGATGTTTCATTATTCACATCTCAATGTGGCTTATGCCATTTTCCAGAATCGCATTGGCTTTCTTGGCCGCCGCATCACACTGCTGGCTCATGTTCAGTTTGTGGTCTACTAAAACTCCCATATCCCTTTTGCATGTAGTGTTGTCAACCCAGGTGTCACCCATACTATTGTCGAAGGCTTTCTCCTGATCTTCCTAAGCAGCAGTGGCGTAGTGGTTAAGAGCAGGTGTACTCTAATCTGGAGGAACTGGGTTTGATTCCCCGCTCTGCCACTTGAGCTGTGGAGGCTTATCTAAGGAATTCAGATTAGCCTGTGCACTCCAACACACGTCAGTTGGGTGACCTTGTGCTAGTCACAGTCCTTCGGAGCTCTCTCAGCCCCACCGACCTCACAGGGTGTTTGTTGTGAGGGGGCAAGGGAAAGGAGTTTGTAAGCCCCTTTGAGTCTCCTTACAGGAGAGAAAGGGGGGATATAATCCAACTCTTCTTCTTCTTCTTCTTCTTCTTCACTCTTCTTCTTCTTCTTCTTCTTCTTCTTCTTCTTCTTCTTCACTCTTCTTCTTCTTCTTCTTCACTCTTCTTCTTCTTCTTCTTCTTCTTCTTCTTCTTCTTCTTCTTCTTCTTCTTCTACAACAACAACAACAACAACAACAACAACAACAACAACAACAACAACTCTGTGTGATAGGTTAGACTGAGAGTGTGTGACGGAGCCAAGAACACTCATAAAGTTTCCATGCTAGAAAGGGTTTGTAAATCTGGGTCTCCCAGATCATACTCTAACCACTACACTGCACTGCATATAAAGGGCATGACAGACCCAATTGCCCAATGTTTAGTTGCAGCTACGAAGATCCTTGCCAGTTGTTTAGGAAAACGCCAGTGGTCATAGAGACTGAAAACTCCTTTTCGGAAAAAAACGTGTTCACGCTTTATGGATTATAGCTGCACATTATTTTGTTTGAAGTTTGCACGTTAAATGTGGAACCGTGGGTTTATGTGTTAGATCTTTGCCTGATGTGGATAAGGAAGAGATCTGGACAACATAGAAGCTGTTATTTTGTTATGTGCGAAAGTTAAGCCTGGACAAAATTGTCCCATATCGTTACCACCTTTTGCTGGGCTTTGACAGTTAGCCCTTTGGGTTGGATCCAGAGGGAACTCCTGCACACTGAAAGCATTTCTGTTGGTGGAGAGAGACATTCTCACCTCTTCAATCCCGCTACGGTCCAAAATACTCTCCAAATTGGCTCTCTGGGGAGAGGAGCCAAGTGTTAGGGGGACAGGCGCTTTGCAGCTGTTAGGATGAAAATTATTTTGGATACGTCATGCCAGTTTTCTAAACACCCACATGAACATTTCTAGAAGCTCTGTATCTTCCCGGAAGAGAGTTTCACAGGATAAGAAGAAGAAGAAGAGTTTGGGTTTATATCCCCCCTTTCTCTCCTGCAGGAGACTCAAAGGAGCTTACAATCTCCTTGCCCTTCCCCCCTCACAACAAACACCCTGTGAGGTGGGTGGGGCTGAGAGAGCTCCGAGAAGCCGTGACTAGCCCAAGGTCACCCAGCTGGCATGTGTGGGAGTGCACAGGCTAATCTGGATTCCCCAGATAAGCCTCCACAGCTCAGGCGGCAGAGCTGGGAATCAAACCCGGTTCCTCCAGGTTAGATACACGAGCTCTTAACCTCCTACGCCACTGCTGCTCCTGTGTTGGTCTTCAGTACAGCGGTGAAAATTGAGTCCGGTAGCAACTTAGATACCAATAGGATATTTGATTAAAGGAGTTTTGATCTTTGGAGCTCATCTTCCAATAAGCAGCAGTGGCATAGTGGTTAAGAGCAGGTGTACTTTAATCTGGAGGGACTGGGTTTGATTCCCTGCTCTGCCGCTTGCGCTATGGAGGCTTATCTGGTGAACCAGATTAGCTTGTGGACTCCAACACATGCCAGCTGGTGACCTTGGGCTAGTCACAGTTCTTCTGAGCTCTCTCAGCCCCACCTACTTCACAGGGTGTCTGTTGTGAGGGGGAAAAGGGGGTATAAATCCAACACTACTACTACTACTGCGACTTCTTCTTCTTCTTCTTCTTCTTCTTCTTCTTCTTCTTCTTCTTCTTCTTCTTCTTCTTCTTCTTCTTCTTCTTCTTCTTCTTCTTCTTCTTCTTCTTCTTCTTCAATAAGCTTGTTCATCTCTAAGGTATTGCTCAATTCGAACCAAGGTCTTTTTTAACGTTTGGAGGACAGATTCAACCCGAGTGTCGTTACAGGCTCAGCCTGAAAGTCTGAGAAGAGTTCAGTTGAGTTTTGGAGTTCGGCACACATATACATTTCAGAAATCACGTGAACTTGGGGGGGTCACAATTGTTCTTTCCGTTTATGAGCTGCATTGACGTGTATTCTCTCCTGGTCCGGCATCGTTCACTTTTAAAAGCCTGGAGTGATTGTTGAAGTTCACAGCAATTAGGTCTTGAGATTTTCCTCGCTTTGTTCCCTCTCCCTTCTCCCCCTTCAAAGATTTTTACAAGAACGCCACCGGAGTGTTAGGTAGGATGTTAAAGCAGTTGAGGGTTGAACTCACAGCCGCCAACAACTTCTTGAGAACTGGGGGACGGAATTTGTATGGCGGACAGGAACTCCTCCGGTCCGTCTTGGATCTTTTCCATCTCGTTTTTCCTCAACCTCAGACCCTTCTTCTCCGTAATCCACAGAGATATTGCTGTTGGCATCGTTCATATTAAAAAACAACAACAGCGAAGTGCTGGGTGGCATGTTCAAGATCTGCTATTGTGCCGTGCGGTTTTGTAACCAAAAGCCCCGACTAGTTTATATTGTGAAATGTAATTTTGGGATTCCAAAGGACTAAAATAGCTTAAGCAGGAGAGCCTTTTTTAAAAATATGGGTTCATTTTCCACCCGGCAGTCCTAACTTAGCTTTTCCCATCTAAGCAGCTAATTTAAATTAACCTTTGAACGCCTCTTTCGGCAAATAACAACACCCTCCCTTTGTTTTTTTCACAGCTGTAAACTTTTTAAAAAAATCTGCGAAAAAGCCTGCATTGTCGTTTGCGATCCAGATACCCTGCAAAGGTTGTCAAAAACTGCAAAGATTGTCATGCCCTTATATAAAGCAGTGGTGCGACCGCACTTGGAGTACTGTGTCCAGTTCTGGTCACCACATCTCAGAAAGGATATTGAGGAGATAGAAAAAGTGCAGAGAAGGGCAACGAGGATGATTGAGGGACTGGAGCACCTTCCCTATGAGGAGAGGCTGCAGCGTTTGGGACTCTTTAGTTTGGAGAGGAGGCGGCTGAGGGGGGGATATAGTTGAGAGAATCTATAAAATTATGCATGGGGTAGAAAATGTAGACAGAGAGAAATTTTTCTCTCTTTCTCTAATACACTAGAACCAGGGGGCATACATTGAAAATGCTGGAGGGAAGAATTAGGACTAATAAAAGGAAACACTTCTTCACGCAACGTGTGATTGGTGTTTGGAATATGCTGCCAGAGGAGGTGGTGATGGCCACTCACCTGGATAGCTTTAAAAGGGGCTTGGACAGATTTATGGAGGAGAAGTCGATTTATGGCGACCAATCTTGATCCTCCTTGATCTGAGATTGCAAATGCCTGAGCAGACCAGGTGCTCAGAAGCAGCAGCAGCAGAAGGCCATTGCTTTCACCTCCTGCACGTGAGCTCCCAAAGGCACCTGGTGGGCCACTGCGAGTAGCAGAGAGCTGGACTAGATGGACTTTGGTCTGATCCAGCTGGCTTGTTCTTATGTTCTTATGTACCCGGTTTCTATGTTGTGAACTGTTGATATCGAGGAAAATGATTTCTGCCCATTTTTTCCCTCCGCAAATCTATTGGCGTTTTGATTCTTCTTGCATGACTGTATACATGCAAATGACCTTTGGGGGGCCCAATCGCAAAGCAGTGCATTATATAGCATTTGAACATCGCCATCCTTTTCTTTCTGGCCATTAGCATAGGTCTAATGGCACAGAGGCTGCTATTTCCATAAGAAAAGCAAATCTCTCCCATTTAATCACTTTCCACCAAATGAATCATTTAATGGCAAATTCAGGCCTATTGTGCTGGGATTTCCCAGGGCTCCCCTTGATCCACTTATATGCCCTTCTCTGCCTTTTGTCTCTTGGTGGGGGGATTACTGGACGGGGAGGGGGTTGTTTGTGGGGGCAGGATTCGAACCTGTGGGGAGAGGGGTTCAACTGTTTTAATTAAAACTTTCTCTCCCCTCCTCCAAAAGCTGCCGGCAGCATTCTTTGTGTTTCTCCGGAGCAGGGTCTAATCACTGTAATTTCGCAGATTCCGTAATTACCTGCCTCCTGTGGAAATTGCTCGGCTGATATTTCTTTGTCCGATTTTACTCCGAGTGAGCTGCTGGGATTTACCGCAAAAACGAATGCCGTGCGTGCCAGAGATGAGTGCAGGGGTGGTCCGGATTCACATCTGGCCTTGGAGATTTCTAGGGGAAGAGGGACATGCGGGCATTCCTTCCCAAACAAATCTGGGCTTCTTTCTAGGTAAGGCGGTCCTTTAGGGCAGGTATGGCGAACCTATGGCATAGGTGCCAGAGGTGGCACTCAGAGCCCTCTCTGTGGGCACGCACAGAGTCCCCCCCCCCCATCTAGGCTGGCCTGGGCCACTGGGCTCAATTATTAGCATTAAACCTATGGCCTAGTTTTGGGGAAGCAGTGTAGGTAACCCTGTTAAGCGCTGTTAAACCCCACTGATTTTCATGTTAAGAACTGAAGCGTGATCCTTTACCTGGGAGTAAGCTCGGTTGCTGGCAGTGGGGCTTGCTTCTGAGTAAACCCTCATAAGGTCGTGATGCACCCATTGGAAGAGTTGCATGGTTGCTTCAAAGCAAAGCCAACAACTACCGCCAAGCTTACTCCCGAGTAACACACATCTCGGAGCCAACCATTATTTCTAAACGAAAACCTCAGTATTCAGGTTAAATGGCCGGGTTGGCACTTTGCGATAAATCAGTGGGTTTTGGGTTGCAGTTTGGGCACTCGGTCTCGAGAAGGTTCGCCCTCACTGCTTTAGGGCATAGAATACCGAGATGTCAACCTCCAGGTGGTAAATACAACCACCTGTTTGCACTCTTGAGGTTTGCAATAATATAATACTGTATCCCTTGAAGAATAGTTCCTAATTTAATGGAACATACCAATCGAACAATATAATTCAATAAATCCTCAAACTTTAGTTAGATTTATAGAGTTGGAAGAGACCCCCCCAGGACCATCAAGTCCAACCCTCTGCAATGCAGAACCACATAATCAAGGCATTCCTGTCAGATGGCCATACAGGCTCTGGGGCGCTGTGTGGTTTCCGGGCTGCATGGCCGTGTTCTAGCAGCATTCCCTCCTGACGTTTCGCCTGCATCTGTGGCTGGCCTCTTCAGAGGATCTGATGGTAGGAATGGAAAGCAAGTGGAGTATATATACCTGTGAGGTCAAAAGGTGAGGCCCTCTGAATGGAGTAGCCTGGTATGTGAGTCACAAAGAAGTCTGTGGCAATAGCAGAACACATGGAAAACCAACCTGGACACAAAATATTATTTGAAAACACAGAAATTCTGGACTACTCTGACAACCACTACGTCAGACTACACAGGGAAGCCATTGAAATTCACAAGCACATGGACAACTTCAACAGGAAGGAAGAAACCATGAAAATGAACAGAATTTGGCTGCCAGTGTTGAAAAACTCTAGAATCAAGACAGTGACTAATCAGCTCCACACAAACACAGGACAACTATAGACAATAGCAATCAAAGGGAACAAATGCATTCACCTATTGACCTTGCTATCTTCATTGTTACTCACATGCTACAGACTTCTTTGTGACTCACATGCCAGCCTACTCCATTCAGATGGCCTCACCCTTTGACCTCACAGTATATATACTCCACTTGCTTTCCATTCCTACTATCAGATCCTCTGAAGATGCCAGCCACAGATGCTGGTGAAATGTCAGGAGAGAATGCTTCTAGAACACGGCCACACGGCCCGGAAACCACACAGCACCCCAGTGATTCCCGCTGTGAAAGCCTTCGACAACACATCCAGGCTCTCTTTAAAAACCTTCAAAGGAGACTCCACCATCCTCTGAGGCAGAGCATTCCACTGTCAGGAAGTTTTCCCTGATGTTTAGGTGGAATCTCTTTTCCTTCACCTTGAACCCATGACTCCTGCTCCTAGTCTCTGGAGCAGCAGAAAACAAGCTTGCTCCCTCACCAACATGACGGCCCTTCAAATATCTAAACATGGCTATCATGTCACCTCTTGACCTTCTTTTCACCAAACTAAACATCCCCAGCTCCCTAAGTCTCTCCTCGTAGGGCATGGATTCCAGACCTTTGACCATTTTGGTCGCCCTCCTCTGGAGCCAACTTTTCAATGTCCTACAATTTGAAGTGTAGTTATTACATTCATAACCCTTTTAAAGCTTCACTACAAAAATCCAAGCATTTCAGTTGTTCGTGTAAAACATAAGAATTCCACCCCTTCAGGCTCATTAAATAATCATTAAAGTCCACAAGGCTAATTGGCCTCCCATAAGTGCCTGCTCTTGTTAAATCTTTCATGGCCCCACAGTATACGGAGTTATTCCTCTAGTTGCCCTATTTCTTTTCTTTTCTTCAATTATTCTCGATTCAGAGTGCGATATCCAGTCACTTCTCTCATTTCTCACCTTAATGTCCCAATCTGGAGAATTGGGTTTGATTCCCCACTTCTCCACCTGAGTGGCAGATTCTTATCTGGTGAACTGGATTTGTTTCCCTGTTCCTACACATGAAGCCTGCTGGGTGACATTGCACCAGGCACAGTTCTTTCAGAAGAACTCTGTCAGCTGCACCAAACTCACAAGATACCTGTTGATGGGAGAAGAAGGGAAGGAGTTTGTAAAGCGCTTTGAGATTTCTTATGAAGAGTGGAGTATAAATCCAAACTCCTCCTCTTCCTCTTCCTCTTCTTCTTCTTCTTCTTCCTCCTCCTCCTCCTCCTCCTCCTCTGTCTTCTTCTTCTTCTTCTTCTTCTTCTTCTTCTTCTTCTTCTTCTTCTTCTTCTTCTTCTTCTTCTTCTTCTTCTTCTTCTTCTTCGAGATTGGTTTGCCAGGAGAACTGTTTGTGGTGGTGTAGAGCCAGAGGTGGGATCCAGCAGGTTCTCACAGGTTCCCGAGAGTAGGTTACTAATTATTTGTGTGTGCTGAGAGGGGGTTACTAATGGGTGATTTTGCCACGTGATTTTTGTCTTAGTTACACCCCTCCTCCTCCTCGGCAGTAGCGCGCAGAACTTGAAGCAGTCTAGCAGGAGGTGCACCGGCGTGCGTGGCAGCCTGCGCCTGCATGCATTCATTTCCCACCCAAGGACCGGCGCAGCGGCTTTGTCCTTGCCACAGCCCCGCCCAGGAATGCCTCGCCCAGGAATGCCCGCCCACGCCCCCGTCTTTCCCCGCCCAGCCCCATTGGTGCTACGCCACAGTTTGAATCCCACCACCATGGGAACCTGTTACTAACATTTTTGGATCCCACCACTGTGTAGAGCCCTCTGCTGAAAAATGGAGTCCGGCTTTGTTGTGGCTGAATAGTTAATATCTTTGGCACTCGGTAGTGGTGGTGGAAAACACTGCCAAATCGCAGCCAACTTTGAATGACTCTGAATGAAGTTTGAAGGCAAGAGAGATTCAGAGGTAGTTTTGTCACTTCCTGTTTCTGCTTAGTGACCCTGGACTTCCTTGGTGGTCTCCAAGTCATAACCATGGCTGACCCTGATTAGCTTCTGAGATCCGGCTGGCACACCCAGTTTAGGGCTCGAGAGATTGTACTAGGTTAGAAAGTTCAGGCCTAAAAGACAAGTGGGCTTGTGGTCCTCACTGATGAAACAGATAAATTGGAGAGGAAGAATGCTTAGCTGTTCAATAAAAAGTTTGAGACTGAAAATACTAGATAGCAGAGGTGGGATTCAAATAATTTAACAACCGGTTCTGGTGGTGGGAGTCAAATGATTTAACAACGGGTTGTTTTCAAGCACCCTTTTAACAGCCGGTTCTGCCGAAGTGGTGCGAACCGGCTGAATCCCACCACTGCCAGATAGTCACTGTTGGCAACCAAACGTCTTCTGTTGGACAGACTGAAATGCTTCTAGTGAAATGCGTGCTTTTTGAAGTTCACAAGCCGACGTGAAGCATGGAGATGAGCAGGCAAATGTGTTATTACCTAAACCAGGGGTAGGGAACCTGCGGCTCTCCAGATGTTCAGGAACTACAATTCCCATCAGCCTCTTTCAGCATGGCCAATTGGCCATGCTGGCAGGGGCTGATGGGAATTGTAGTTCCTGAACATCTGGAGAGCCGCCAGTTCCCTACCCCTGGCCTAAACCAATTGTCCCTCTTATGGTTAAATCCATATTTGAAGAAAGCCCCCAGGGATAGATGGCTTTAAAAGGAGATTAGGTGGATTCATGGAAGGATAGGTCTGTCAGTGGGCACTTGCCATGGTGACTAAAGGGAACCTCCATGTTCAGAAGCAGTCAACCTCTGGATACAAGTGCCAGGAAGCAACATCAGGGGAAGGCCTTGACTTCTTTGCCATGTCACTAGCCTAAGGTGACCAGATGGTCACCTTTGTGAACTGGGACGGGCAGGTAGGTGGGCGCAGCCGCAGGAGCGCACTGCCTTCTGTCACAGGGTGGGAAACGGCAGTGCCCCAGAAGGCCGTGCTCCTGCGGCCGTGCGTGCGAGAGGCTGCTGCACTGCCTTGCGCCCCAGAAGGCAGTGCGGCAGCCTTTCAAAAATCGGGACAATTGAAATAACCCGCGGGACGCGGGACAAATTGTTTTAAGGCGGGACTGTCCCGCCAAAAGTGGGACATCTGGTCAGCCTACATTAGCCCCCCCAGTTAGGGTCAGCATTTGCCCAAAATACTCTCTGCTTAGAGATGACTGTTCTTCCCTCTCTAAGACTAACCGTTCTCAAAGCCGAACTAGCATGCGAATTTTCAACAGCGATGATCCTTACATTCTGGAGAAGGTTTCCCAGTACTTATTACCGGTCCTGGCCTTACGAGATCATTCTGTTTCTACTGTATGATTAACTTATGCCTCATAAAGGTTTTGCTTGTGGTTTAGCTTGTTTTAGTTTCGTGTGATTTCAAATAAAGCTCAAATCAACAATAAAATGGAATATTTTTTAAAAAAACAAACCCTATACATATACCATTGAATTAATCAAATATCATTCATCGTAAACCGGATGATAAATGTTTTATAGTAACTGATGACTGAAGGAGGAGGAAAAGTATGGATTTCCACCCCGCCTTTCTCTCATGACCTTCCCCTCCGCACAACAGGCACCTTGTGAGGTAGTTGGGGCTGAGAGAGTTCTGAGAGAACTGTGACTGGCCCAAGGTCACCCAGCAGGCTTCGTGTGGAGGAGCAGGGAAACAAATCCAGTTCACCAGATAAGAGTCCTCAGCTCATGTGGAGGAGTGGGGAATCAAACCCAGTTCTCCAGATTAGAGTCCACCTGCTCTTAACCACTAAACCATGCTGGCTAACCCACCTGCTCTTAACCACTAAACCAGCAAGATAATTTTTTCCCTTCTCCTGGTGCATACTTAAGAAAAAGAGTCAGTGTTGAAGTTCAGCTTTGTGATGGGAGAGTCACTATACTGAAAGTCAGCGTTCCAGGCTAAATAGATGAAGCTGGCGTACACAGATTCTGGCCATCGGTCCACCATCTACTGGCACCTCATTTCTGGACAGCGTTCAGCTCTGCAAGAATTACAAGCAGAGACCACCGGCTGTTTGAAATTCCTTCTTTGAAAATGTTTGGCTTTGAATCTTGGATTTCCTGTCAGCAAGCAGGAGGCTCTGGTTCTCAGAATTACAGACAACACAAATGGCCTTTTCTTTTCACAAAAATATATTGGGCAAGATTCGCGCTGCTTTCAGGAGTTTGGACAAGTGGCCCATCAGGCTTCTTCCCACTGTCTGCCAGTTCACTGTTTCTTTCCCCCAGCCTTTCTTCTTTCAACTCAATGGCCCGTTCCGCACATGCAGAATAATGCACTTTCAATCCACTTTCAGTGTACTTTGCAGCTGGATTTTACTGCACGAAACATAAGGTGACCAGATTTTCATCTTTTTAACCTGGGACCCAGGCGCGTGCGCAGGAGGCTGCCGCAGAAGCGCACTGCCTTCTGGGGCACTCCCCTGTTTCCCGCCCTGTGACAGGGGAGCACCCCAAAGGCAGTGCGCTCCGGCGGCTGCGTGCACAGGAGGCTGCCGCACTGCCTTCTGGAGCGCTCCCCTGTTTCCTGCCCTTTGACAGGGCGGGAACCAGGAGCGCCCCAGAAGGCAGTGCGGCGGCGCGGAAGGCTGCCGCACTGCCTTCTGGGGCACTCCCTGGCGGGAAAAGGGTAGCGCCCCAGAACGCAGTGCGGCAGCCTTCCAAAAATTGGGACAGTTAAAAAAAACCCGCGGGATGTGGGACAAATTGGTTTAAGGTGGGACTGTCCCGCCAAAAGCGGGACGTCTGGTCACCATAACGAAACAGCACAATCCCCCTTTTGCAAACAGTTGTGAGAGTGCATTATTCTGCATGTGCGGAAGGGGCCAAGAAAGGTGTCATTGTGCAAAAGTCCAAGCCTGCTATGTTTTGCCAACTAACCATCTACTATAAGTTTATGTTCTGAGCTTTCAGGAACAACGGCAGGACCCCTTCTTTAATTAAGAGCCACATGGGGTCCATTTGTTTGTACTCTTTGCAGGAGAAAATTAAGTCAGTCTCCTATTTCTAACAAGATCCTAAAGAATTACAATGGAATTAACACTCTCTAGTCCCAATATGGCTGGCCAAGGTAGCCTGATCTCATCAGACCTCACAAGTTCTTTGTTTATTGTGTACTTTTGGACAATACATATAGAGAAGGAAATTTGCCCCCCCTCACTATAATAATACGAAATGAAAAAGAAAAACACACATATCCCTACACATATATATGGTGACTTCCAGCTCCCTCACTATGGATCCGAATGTGAATCTAATTTCGTGCTTATAGTTCAGTGGTGGCGAACCTATTATTAGGAACGATTATTAGCACTAAACCAAAGACCTAGTTTTGGGGAAGCAGTATAAGTAACCTTGTTAAGCGCTGTTAAACTCCGCTGATTTTCATGCGAAGAACTAAAGCGTGATCCTTTACCTGGGAGTAAGCTTGGATGCTGGCAATGGGGCTTGCTTCTGAGTTAACCCTCCAAGGGTCATGATTCACCCGTTGGAAGAGTTGCACGGTTGCTTCAAAGCAAAGCCACCGACTACCACCAAGCTTACTTCCGAGTAACACACGCCTCAGAGCCAACCGTTTTTTCTAAACTAAAAGCTCAGTATTCGGGTTAAATTGCCGTGTTGGCACTTTGCGATAAATAAGTGGGTCTTGGGTTGCAATTTGGGCACTCGATCTCAAAAAGGTTCGCCATCACTGTTATAGTTAATATCTGCCTTTCCCCCCCTTCCTATAAAACTAATTTAGTCCAATGTGCTGTTTTCATTTAAGTATTGCATCCTGCCGTTATTTCTCTATTTGTATATGTTTTCAATAAGAAGTCTGCCAAGGATTTCCAATCATTGTCCATATTCTTGTCTCTTATAAACGCTGTTAGCCTTGCCATCTCCGCATACTCTGTGACTTTCCAAATCCAGTCTTGTTTTGTTGGAATTGTATTATCCTTCCATTTGGGTGCATATAAAATCCTTGCTGCGCTTGTCATGTACATAAAAAGTGTTCCGTATTGACCAGGCGTACCCTCCCCCCCAATCAACCCCAACAAAAATGCCTCAGATTTTATTTTCAACTGTTATTTTCAAAATCTTTTGTGTTTCTTTTTAAATCACATCCCAAAACAATTTTGCCTGTTTACATGTCCACCATGCATGAAAAAAAAAAAAGAATCATCCTGTTTATTGTCGAAGGCTTTCACGGCCGGAATCACTAGGGTGCTGTGTGGTTTCTAGGCGTTTTACAGTTCTGGGCACCGCAATTCAAGAAGGATATTGATAAACTGGAACGGGTCCAGAGGAAGGCAACCAAAATGGTGAAAGGTCTGGAATCCATGCCCTACGCGGAGAGACTTAGGGCACTGGGGATGTTTTGTTATTTACATCTCAGTGTGGCTTATGACATTCTCTTGGTCTCTGTTCGATCTTCCTAAGCAGCAGTGGCGTAGAGGTTAAGAGCAGGTGTACTCTGATCTGAAGGAACCGGGTTTGATTCCCCGCTCTGCTGTTTGAGCTGTAGAGGCTTATCTGGGGAATCAGATTAGCCTGTGAACTCCAACACACGTCAGTTGGGTGACCTTGGGCTAGTCACAGTTCTTCGGAGCTCTCTCAGCCCCACCCACCTCACAGGGTGTTTGTTGGTGGGATGGGGAAGGGAAAGGAGTCCTTTGAGTCTTCTCACAGGAGAGAAAAGGGGGGATATAAATCCAAACTCTCCTTCTTTATTGCGGATCTATACATTCACAGATTAAGTACAATTACTAGCTATCCGAATGCCCCGTTTCTTAAGTCCACAGCAATCTCGCAAGGTTTAAAGCTGGTATCTGGGCTGTTTTGAGCGGCAGGTTCCTCCTGCGATGCTGGCATCCTCGCTCAGAACAATTGGCACCTGTCACACGGCTGTCACTGAACTTTATGTGACAGCTTAATTTGGATCTAGGCCCACAGAGATTTACTGACTTCTTTGCGGGTGGACTGACAGACGGCTGATGCTTTTGCTGTGTGCTTGAAGTAAGAGATCAGGATGTGCTGATCATAAGGAATCAATGTAACTGGCTCTTCCAAGCTGAAATGCTACTTAGGGATAACTTCATGGGCCAGCACTGCCGTCCAAATATATTATTGTGACGTCTGGCCTTGAAACAAAGGAACGGGGAAAGCCAAGGCTGGGCCAGAGACAGATAATAGTCCCCCCCCCCCCACACACAGATGAAGGTGTTTGAGTCATGTTAGGTCATGCTGTGTGTATCTCATCTCACGTTTATTGCTGATAGAACTGATTGAGTAGGTACTTCTAAAAATACCTGCATGTGAGCTCCCAAAGGCACCTGGTGGGCCACTTCAAGTAGCAGAGTGCTGGACTAGATGGACTCTGGTCTGAGCCAGCAGGCTCTTTCTTATGTTCTTAAGGCCACTGCTTTCACCTCCTGCATGTGAGCTCCCAAAGGCACCTGGTGGGCCACTGCAAGTAGCAGAGTGCTGGACTAGATGGACTCTGGTCTGAGCCAGCAGGCTAGTTCTTATATTCTTAAGGCCACTGCTTTCACATCCTGCATGTGAGCTCCCAAAGGCACCTGGTGGGCCACTGCGAGTAGCAGAGTGCTGGACTAGATGGACTCTGGTCTGAGCCAGCAGGCTAGTTCTTATGTTCTTATGTTCTTATACCTTTAACAACACCAGGATTAACAAAAACTAAAAAAGACCGCGCAAACTGAGATTCAGAAAACAATTCCAAAATATTCCCCCAAATGTACACTTAAAACACAAACTAGAGCAGGTCTCTGTGTGAGATATTAACAAACTTAACATCTGTTAAAGCATCTGTAAAGTTGGCGAAGAAGACCCGAGAATCCCACCCACCCACCCACTGGCGCAACATGGGATGGATGGATTCAACAAAGGAAGCCGCGACCTTCAGTTTGCAGGACTTGGGCAAAGCTATTCATGATGGAACCATTATAGGGGTCATTATGTCATAGGGCAGTGATGGCGAACCTATGACACACATGTCAAAGGTGACACACTGTGATGTTTTGGGTGACACGCCAGCTTTCACCAACACCCCACAACAACGGTTATTCCTGGTTGTGGTGGGTTTTCCGGGCTGTGTGGCCGTGGTCGGGTGGATCTTGTTCCTAACATTTCGCCTGCATCTGTGGCCGGCATCTTCAGAGGTATCTCTCAGAGGGAAGTCTGTTACACACTGGGTGTAACAGACTTCCCTCTGTGATACACCTCTGAACAACCATTTGAATCCGGCCAGGAAAGTCTTCGACAATACAACTGTTATTCCTGTTTGAGTGCGAGCCACGTTTGTAATTATTTGAGGCCTCTTTATATAGTACATAGCACCACACATGACGGGACTGTATTTCTTAAAATAAATGAATATGTAAAGAATTGTTTCACTTTTGTTCGAGGGCGGTAGGGGTGACACGCCAGCAGAGTCAGGCTGGGTATTTTCTGAATTTTTGACACACCGAGCCCCAAAGGTTCACCGTCGCTGTCATAGGGTCACCATCAGTATGAAGCAGTTTGGCGGTACATAATAACGTGGGTTCCACAAGCTTGGTTTTCATTAGCAGTTGTTGGCTGATTCTTCACAGGTAACACAAACAAGGTAAATGAACTCAATTTGCCTGTGTTGCCATTTGCACGGCGGGCGCAGGAACCAGCCGGGATCCCGGCAGCAGGAGGCGGCACGGTTTGTGTGGGAAATGCAGTTTCCCTGTGAACAACGCAGCCGAGAATCCCCCCACCTAAGAATCCCACCCATTCACTTACCGGCAACATGGCAGCCACCTTTTAGAGCAACCTATGGTGCTTCAGAGGTCAATGGACTACAATTCCCATCAGCCCGTCCCAGCATGGCCAATGCCGTGCTGGCAGGGGCTGATGGGAATTGTAGTCCATGAACATCTGGAGCCCCATAGGTTGGCCACCCGTATTTTAGACAATGCACTCTAATGGTGGCCGCCTGGGGAATCCACCATAAGAGTGGATGGAAGGGGGTGGGCACAGAACGCTTCCTGCTTGCCGTAGTTCACCACAGGCAGGCAGGAAGCGTTTGAAACCCTGGTTAAAGGGGAAAAGTTGCCGATTTAACAACTTTCATTTAACCTGGGTCCAGGCAAATAAAACGGGTTAGAAGCATGGGGGGGGCAGTTGTCCCCCATAATACTTTTCGCTCACCCCTGAACCCGTCATATTTGGCCTGTTCAGACTCACCCAGTGGTTGCCAGCGCTGTAAATTGGGAGGCCTTATTAATTCTTCCTGCTGACATTTGCTTAAATGGCTGTTGCTTTATAAATTAGCACTCTGTGCCAAAGATTCCTAACCGACATCTTGGGAGGTTCCCCCTTTGTTTCTGCCGAGCTCCCCCACAGTCGCGATCACGATGGCTAACAAAACACTACTCGTGAACACTACTGGCTTTGTTTAACCGGCAGACTGGAGGCTAAAATGAAAACTCTGCCCCAATTATCTCTGTGAAAATCCTTTCCCCAAATATTTTCCTACTGCTTTGCTCAGCCAGTGCACGTGTATAAAACAGGCATTCTTTGCTGGATGTTTTTCTGATTTTTTTTTGGTAAGTAACAAGGACATAATGCTGTTAAGAATAAGAGCTCGTAAGAAGGGCAACAAGGATGATTGAGGGACTGGAGCACCTTCCCTATGAGGACAGGCTGCAGCGTTTGGGACTCTTTAGTTTGGAGAGGAGACGGCTGAGGGGGGATATGATTGAAGTCTATACAATTATGCTTGGGGTAGAAAATGTTGACAGAGAGAAATTTTTCTCTCTTTCTCACAATACTAGAACCAGGGGGCATCCATTGAAAATGCTGGGGGGAAGAATTAGGACTAATAAAAGGAAACACTTCTTCACACAACGTGTGATTGGTGTTTGGAATATGCTGCCACAGGAGGTGGTGAGGGCCACTAACCTGGATAGCTTTAAAAGCGGTTTTGGACAGATTTATGGAGGAGAAGTCGATTTATGGCTACCAATCTTGATCCTCTTTGATCTGAGATTGCAAATGCCTTAACAGACCAGGTGATCGGGAGCAACAGCCGCAGAAGGCCATTGCTTTCACATCTTGCACGTGAGCTCCCAAAGGCACCTGGTGGGCCACTGCGAGTAGCAGAGAGCTGGACTAGATGGACTCTGGCCTGATCCAGCTGGCTTGTTGTTATGTTCTTATGTTCCCCCTCCCGACACCTATAGTGACTTTGCAAATATAACTGTTTTGGGGTGCTGTGTGGTTTCCGGGCTGTATGGCCGTGTTCTAGCAGCATTCTCTCCTGACGTTTCGCCTGCATCTGTGGCTGGCATCTTCAGAGGATCTGATAGCAGGAATGGAAAGCAAGTGGAGTATATATTCTAGGCGGTTATAGATACTGTGAGCCTGTGGCGTTTTGAAAGTCCTTTTGGCTGCAAGAAATGATGGGATAGTACCTGTGTCTCTGCAGCGTCGAAGAAAGGTTAGAGAACACAGTAGGTGTGCTTTCCTGAGCTGTAGTTTTTCCAGTTTCCGTGTGTCTTGAAACAATTTCTCCCCGTAGAGATGTTCAGTGTATTGTCAAAGGCTTCCGCGGCCGGAATCACTGGGGTGCTGTGTGGTTTCGGAAGATGCCAGCCACAGATGCAGGCGAAACGTCAGGAGAGAATGCTGCTAGAACGCGGCCATACAGCCCGGAAACCACACAGCACCCCAGTGATTCCAGCCGTGAAAGCCTTCGACAATACATTATAACTGTTCTGTTTTTCTCACTGCTCTTTTATATGTCCTCTATATATTTGCTCCTATATTTATCCTCATTGCGATCGAGTACCGGGTCATGTTTAAAGTTTTGGTTTTGACCTTTAAAGCTATTCGTGGCCTTGGACCAGCATATCTACGGGACCGTCTCTCCCTATATCGCCCTGCTAGGCCCCTCCGCTCCTCGGAGGCGGACCTTCTGGTGATCCCATTTAAATGATCAGGCTGGCCTCCCACAAAGGGCCAGAACAGCCCTGGCCCCTACCTGGTGGGACAGGCTCCCAGGTGAGATCAGGGCCCTGTGGGACTTACAGAGTTTTCGCAGGGCCTGTAAAACGGACCAGTTCCTCCAGGCATTTGGCCAGCCGGGATAACACCACATTCTGTGACAAATATCTGGCCTCCGTGGGTACAAGAATGGGGAAGGGGAAACAATTTTAATCGCCATTTGAATTTTTATAATTTATATATGGTTTTAACTGGGATGAATGCGGAATGGATTTTAACTGTTTTATACACTTGATGGACACCGCCCTGAGCCCTTCGGGGAAGGGCGATATAGAAATTCAATAAAATAAAATAAATAAATAAATTGCGCAACTCGCATGTGTATGTGTTCAGTTCAGTCAAGTTGCTTCCAATCTCTGGCGACCCGATGAATCAACGGTGGTTTCTGCACAGCCCAAAGATAACGGGCAGAGGAAGCTATTTATCCCATTTTAGGGAAGAATTCACACAGGGCTCTTCCCCAAAACGGGTTCAGCCTGTTATATTTCCCCCAATCCTGGTTTTACAAAAATTGCTACAGCAGTGACCTTTATGGAGCACAGGGGTCAAACTCGCGCCCCTCCAGATGTTAAGTTCCCATCATCCCCTGCCAGCACAATGCTGTCAGGGGATGATGGGAACTGTAGTCCATAACATCTGGAGGGCCGCGAGTTTGACACCTATGTGGAGAAACAGAAGGAGCCGCAGCAATCCCAGACTATTTGCAGTTGCTTCCCGGAGGGGTGAAATCTCCAGCGCGAAGGCAAGCAAGGGAAACCGGGTTCATTAATAACAAGTTACACGTGTTATTAGTGCACTGTGCTGAAACCACGTATGTCCTCCAAAACATGCTATTGTTAGCAGCCTTGCCCAGGTCTTGCAAACTCACGGCTACAGTTGTGGTGGGTTTTCCAGGCTGTGTGGCCGTGGTCTGGTGGATCTCGTTCCTAACGTTTCGCCTGCATCTGTGGCTGGCATCTTCAGAGGTGCATCACAGAGAGAAGTCTGTTTCACACTGTGTCCAGCGAGAAGGGAAAGTTTAGTGGGGTATACTGTCCATGTCCCAGGGCGGGGAACCAATCAGTAAGTGTTTGGCTACGACTTCCTTTACAGAGCCAGCCCTTCTCCTGGGGGCGGAGTCCATCTCCGCTGGGTGTTTCTCAACCTTCTGTTAGGGAGGCAGGCCTAAACTTTCAATTTCCTGTCCCTGGCTCCTCCTCCTCTTTGTTTCCAGATACTTTCCTGCCTAGCTAGGGAGTGCACCTATAGTGTTTGGCTCCACTATTTTACTCTACTACCTCCTCTTTTCTCTTAATTCTTCTTATTCTTCTACTACCCGCACTCTGCATTCTTCTCCTTCGCCTCTACGTGCAGGTAGGAGGTTCTTCCTCACTACAACCCCACCTCTTCCCGCCAAAACTAAAACAAGTAATGGGCGGACGGATCATTCTCTCACCTCCCCAGGCCCCCAATTTTTCCAAATCCACGGTAGAGGCTACCATGATCCTCCACTTCAAGGTCCTTTGACCTAACGTGGGAGGAAAGAAGCCAACCGCGAAGGGAAAGCCTGAAAAACGCAAAGGCGGACGAAGAAGCCTCCGGAGCGTCAGCTTAGCCCTCCCGTTTCAAACGCGGAGGCAAAGAAACGGGGACGCATAGGAGCAGACGGACGCGCCGGCCCCTCACGAAGCTTCAAAGCTCCCTAGAGCTGCAGGCATCGGCTGCTCCCCCTCCCTCCCCTCGAGCCTTCTCGGAACAGGACTCCGAAGACAACTTCAGGCAAGAATTTATTGATGAGGGAGGGAGCGGGATGGAAATCGAAACGAGGGAGGATTCTGGAGATGAGCCCTTTAACCTCCAAAATATGACTGCCGCACAATTTTCCCCCTGCAAATTCTCAAAGGCGGTATTGTAGTAAGAACAGGATGCAATCTGTAAATACTTTTTTTTTACTTCACAAGACGGCGCCCTCTTCTCAAGAGTTAGCACCAGCTCCCATAAAAAACGCACCTCCCAGATCAGGCAGGGAATCCTCTACCAGCCTTCCCAGGGGAGTGAAACATTCAGCGGAGATGAGACTCTGGAAGAACCAAGAGCACTTTTTCCGATCAGGAGGAACCCCCCTGAAACATCAGATCATTTCACCCAGATTTTTTCAAATTGGAAGACCTCCCCATGCTAATAAATAAAAAACTATCTCAGCCCTGGAATTACAGGATGAGGAGGGAGCCTAAGACCCATCCGCCCCTTCCACCTCCACACAAGACCCAAGTTAAAGGGAAGCCTAAAAGGGAGCAAAAAATTTTTCCCTCTCACACTGACTCAGCCTCCAACATTTTCCCATCCCGGAATACTTAGAAAGAAGAAAAATTAGAAAAGAATGGCAACAAACCAGGGGGCAGCCCGAGAGGCTTACCCTCCAACATCAAGAAACTATACCTGGTACCAGGAGTACATTAACTCCATGCTGAAAGAGGTGCCCCTAGTAGACGCCCCAGTAGCAGCACTCCAATCAGGAGGGACTGGTCTCCAAAGATGGAGACGGCTCCATTAGAGAGCGCCATGCGATAACGTTCAGATGCTTCACTAAGAAGGGCCCACGAATGGACAGCCACAGCAATGAAGGCGTTAGCACCCTCAGCTGTAGTCGCGACTGGCGCCCTCTTGAGTCTGGTCAAACAGAGTCATGGCAATGTTACCACCCGAAAGCACAGCAGCTCAGGGAAGGCATCCAAAGAATTCTTTCGCGGAGTCTCAGCTGCTTGACTCCAACCTGGATGCACTTTTACTCTCGGCCCAGATCCATGGCAGCATCCGTAGTAGCCGAGCTGTATGCACAGCTGGCTTAGGGCATGGCAGGCAGACCCCCACTCATGGGTACTGGTGGCAAACCCCTACTCCTTCCAAGGGAGATGCTATTTGGCCAAGAGTTGGACCTTCAAGTGCTCACCGAAACAAAGAGACAAAAAAGAAAATCATGCCCAAATTGCGCATTTGAGAGCTGATAGAATTCTCAATTCCAAAGAAATACATTCAGATCACACCGCACATTACCAAGAGCCCCAAAGAGATCTCCCACGACAGAACTGGAGACCCCACAACTCCTTTAAAATGGCCGGTGGCGCTTCGGGAGAGCCCACCACTACCAACCCACACAAACCAGAGCAGACAAATTCGGGAAGTTTGACAAATCCAGGCAAACAATGACGCTGACACCATACCGGATGGGAGGGAGACTCCTCCTACTTCTCAAACAACAATGGAGAGAGAGGGAAACACACAGAACAATTGGGCACAGGAAATCATTTCATCAGGCTACCTCATAGAGAGTTTGCTCACATCCCAAAACCACGTTTCTTCCAAACATCAAACTCCAGGAACCCCTCCACACTGTCTCCAAGAACCAACTGGCAGTCCAGCACTCTACTAGACATAAAGAGCAATAGAAAGGGTCCCCTCACACTCCAGAAGTCATTAAGGCATATACTCACATTTTTTCACAGTCCCCAAAAAGACCGGGGACTGCAGAGCCATCTTGGACCTAAAATACGTGGAACAGGCGCGCATCAAACTCCGTCACTTCCGGATGGAATCCCTCCGCGACCATCACGGAGGCACTTCGCCCAGGGAATTCCTCACATCCCTGGATCTTAACGGAGGCCTTTACCTTCACATAATGATCCACCCATCACATCGGTGACAATACCTACAAGGTTCAAGTTTCAAACGAATTCAGCACTATCAGTCTTCGATGCTTTACCATTCGGACTCTCCACTTCAGAATGTTATTCTCAAAGGTACTACATTAGGCCCCATAACACTACTACGCCAGACAGGGAATTCACGCGACACCCCTATTCTAGGCGCATATATTCTGGTCCGATCCCTCTCCAGAGAAAGGGCACTAAAGGACATCCAGATAAGAGTACTCCTCACCCCTAAAGACAACACGCTGGTTCTTGGTAGAAGCATAGCCAAAAGCTGTTTGACACCATCACAAGAAATGGAACACCTAGGCGCCATCATCTCTCCACAACAAAAAATGCGACTCTTCCTTCCCATCCAAGATTGCATCGATTCAAAGGAAAACAAAAGCAATTATACTAGCCAGACAATCTCATCTCTCTGCTTTGGCTCTCCTGCCAGCCTTCTTAAGGCCTAATTCATAGCAGCCATGGACATGGTGCAATGGGCAAGATTCCATGCACGTCAGCTACAAATCTAGGCTCTTAAGCCCATTCCAACTAGACATCATGAGAAAGCTGTGGACCACTCACTGACCCTGAAACCATCACTGGGGAGTCCAACCTCCAAGTTGGTGGACCATCCGAAACAACCTATCCTAAGGGAAGACCTTCCTATTATTCCCCAAGCGCCTACAGATAGTTTCTCGGACGCCAGCCTCTCAGGGGCTGGGAGCAACCCTGAACAACAACTTTGTATTGCAAGGGACTCTGGAAACGAAGCGCGCCAAGAATCTGCACTTCCAATCATCAACATCCTGTAGAAACTCGAGAGCAATCCTCCTTGCTCTAATACAATTCCATCCACAGATAAGAACCAACACGCCTCCTCAAATCTACGAACGGACAACGTGGCGGCCAAGGTATACTTAAACAATCAGGGGAGGATCCAGGGTCCTCAAACCTATATCGAGGAATCAGCCAAGATACTGCTACATGGGCAGAGAAAAACCTAAAATCCATACAAGCAGACCACATACAAGGAAAACTAAATGTCTCAGCGGACTGGCTGAGCAGATCCACAATCCAGGAGGCGAATGGTCAATCAACAGAAAGACCTTCCTTCTCGTCTCCCCAATACTTCGGAACGCCAGAAAGTCGAGCCTGTTCGCTAACAGCGGACAATGCACAGCTCCCAGCCTTCATGATTCCGAGATACTTTCACCCAAGAGCATTAGCAGTAGAGCGCAATGACAGCACCATGGCCTCGCACCCTCCTATACGCCTTCCCGCCACCTCCCACTACTTCCCCAGGACTTCTCCAGGAGAATCTACCTAGAGAAGGCGAGAGTAATGCACTTTTATTGCACCACACTGGCTCCAGGAGGCCCTGGGTTCCACCGACCATTTCAACCGTAGATGTCGGAACAGTCCTCCCACTGAGACTTCCCACCGATACCAGACCTACTCCACCAGGGCCCAATAGGTGCACTCCAGATCCCGGCTGGTTTCAGCTAACACGCCTGGACATTGAACTTAAAACAACCTAAGGAACAAGGGCTACTCTGACAAGATAACTAACACACTATTGGGCATCAATGCTGATAAGCCCTTCTACCAACAGGATATATAACTGCACCTGGAAGGCTCTCTTCACTAGATGGTTCTGAGTGCGTAAGAAAGTCAATCCACAACACCCGCTCTATAAACAACATCCTGGAGTTTCTCCCAAGATGGAGTGGATTCGGGACTTAAAAGCTCCACATTACGCAGACAGGTGGCCGTCATTCTCACTACCGTATGGCCACTATTCGAGGGGACTCCGGCATCCCGTCCACCCTGACTTACTCAGATTCCTAAAGGGGGTCCAACAACTCCAACCCCCCCATACAACCCACAAGGTTTCCATCCTGGCAAGCTTCTACACTCCGTTCTCAACAGCGCTTACCAAAACAATCTTCATTCCGAACCAGTCCAATCTATCCCCATCAAATGGCTGCGCATGAAAACTCCTGTTCCTCATTAAAAAGCACTAACTTATCGGCCAGGCGGTCTCTGTAGAATTAAGGTCCCTATCGGGTAAACAAAGCCTCTGCATTTTCCACTCTGACAAAGTCATACTCTCGCACAGAGCCAACCTTCTTGCCGAAGGCAGCATCTAGATTTCACCTAAAACAGGAAATGCGTGATTCCAAATTTCTGCGCCAACCCCAAACACTCCACGGGAACACCTGTGGCACAATCTGGACGTAAGTGGCTCCTTAAAGGCATTCATCATTAGAACAGAGAGAACATCCACCAGCAAAACTGGAAGGAAAGTCTCTTCATCAACGTGACAGCTCCAAACATAGGTCACCAGATGTCTTCGGCCGCTTATCAGTTCGACCCTCAAAAACTACAATATCGCAGAGGGCCGCCATAAGATCTCTGAACTTCGCCAGTGCCCACAGGCATCACGGCACATTCCATTAGATGTACAGCAACCAATGCCGCCCTACTGCACCACAGAGTCTCAGTAGAGGACATCTGCAGAGCGTGATCTGGTCTTCACCATCCATCATTTTACCAGACACTACAGACTTCACTCTTGGTCCGCAGCACAAAGAGCTGCTGTTCGGACAAAGAATCTTGGAACACATCATAGGAGAATGGCCATTTGTCCCACCCACTTAGGGACACTGCTCTGGAAGGTCCCAGCGGAGATGGACTCCGCCCCCAGGAGAACGGGTCCATTGGACACTTAATACGTGAAGGGCCCTTCTCCTGGTGGGCTAAGGAGTCCATCTCGACCCTTCCCGACCGTCTATTCAACAGGATGCGTTCCAAAACATTTATAACTTTCTGAATACTAGATACCACAAACTCAGAATTCTAGCACGACCACATTGGTCCACAAGTTTACACCCACAGTTAAGTTACAGTTACTGTTACACATTTTCTATCACATAAGTTCACTCCAGTTACCGGAGAACTGTTTATACTGTTATTCCTGTTCCTAATTTCTTTTCTTTCACTATTCTTAAATACTGCTTTGACAGTCGTACTGGAAACAAAGAGGAGGAGGAGCCAGGGACAGGAAATTGAAAGTTTAGGCCTGCCTCCCTAACAGAAGGTTGAGAAACACCCAGCGGAGATGGACTCCTAGCCCACCAGGAGAAGGGCCCTTCACGGTAAGTGTCCAATGGACCGATCTCACGTTGGGTCTTCCCCTTCTGCCTTCAACATTTCCTGGCATTCTTGCCGTATCCATCGAGTCATGTTTGCGTACAGTTCTGGGCACCACAACTCAAGAAGGATATTGACAAGCTGGAACGGGTCCAGAGGAGGGCGACCAAAATGGTCAAAGATCTGGAGTCCATGCCCTACGAGGAGAGACTTAGGGCACTGGGGATGTTTCCTTTGGCGAAGAGAAGGTTAAGAGGTGACATGTTAGCCGTGTTTAGATATTTGAAGGGATGTCATGTTGATGAGGGAGCAAGATTGTTTTTCTGCGGCTCCAGAGACTAGGACCAGGAGTCATGGGTTCAAGGTGAAGGAAAAGAGATTCCACCTAAACATCAGGAAGAACTTCCTGACCATCAGGGCTGTTCGACAGGGGAATTTACTGTCTCGGAGAGTTGTGGAGTCTCCTTCTTTGGAGGTTTTTAAATAAAGGCTGGATGAACATATGTTGGGAGTGCTTTGATTGTGTATTCCTGCATTGCAGGAGGTTGGACTTGATGGCCCTTGGGGTCTCTTCCAATTCTATGATTCTATCCCAAATCAAAAGCTAGCGGCAGCATGATGGGATTTGGCAGAACATGGAAAGACCTGCCGCAGGGGTCTCTGACATGGTGCCCTGTGAACCAGCATGGTGTAGTGGTTAAGAGCAGGTGGATTCTAATCTAGAGAACCGGGTTTGATTGCCCACTCCTCCACCTGAGTGGCAGAGGCTTATCTGGTGAACCAGATGTGTTGCCGCACTCCTACGTTCCTGCTGGGTGACCTTGGGCTAATCAAAGTTCTCTTCCAACTCTACGATTCTATTATTCTATGATTCCGTGTCCTCTTATGATGTGGCCACAAAGTATGATAACCTCGGTTTAGTCAGTTTAGTTTCTCGTGAGTATTCAGGTTTGATCTGATCCATAACTGGGGGGGGGGGGGGGGGGTTCAGTTTGACGTCCTCCTCAAAAGTGACTTGTAGGATGTTATCAGGTTGCAGTTTTATTCTAATCTATATCATTATGAGCCCGGGAGGACATGGGAATCCATCCTTTTGGCAGGGGGGACTGGGGCAGCGGAGGTAATCGATACATGTAAGTGTAATTAGCAGTATTCTCCTCAAGGAAGTCAATGGCACGGAGACAATGCTGAAGAAAAGGGAAGGGGAAAAGTCACTGTGGGCGATGACTGTTCGGCTTAATGTGTTTTGACTACCTTACAGCTTCTCTAATCAAATTGCGTCGGCTTTTTGAAACGACCCTATGGATTTTCTTCTCCCCGTCTTCCTCCGTCAAGCATTCTAATAGAGGCTCTAATGCAGTTGAATTATCGCAGCACGAAGTAATAGGGAGGCTCGGCCACGTTGGTGGGGCGTCACAAGAGCTTCGTTGTGCCACGTGAGTTGATATGAGATCATAGGAGTCTCACCGCCGTCTAGAGTTAAAAGGGTCGGAAGGTTTTAGGGCACGGCTGTCTTTTCCTTAAAGGTCTTGGTGAGAATGTTCAGGAATGGCGTTTTACCTTTAAATGCAGGTGTGATTTTATTTAGAAGAAGAGTTTGGATTTATACCCCCCTTTCTCTCCTGGAAGAGACTCAGAGGGGCTTACAAACACCTTTCCCTTCCCCTCCCCCACAACAAGCACCCTGTGAGGTAGGTGGGCCTGAGAGAGCTCCGAAGAACTGTGACTAGCCCAAGGTCACCCAGCTGGCGTGTGTTGGAGTGCACAAGCTAATCTGGTTCCCCAGAGAAGCCTCCACAGTTCAAGTGGCAGAGCGGGGAATCAAACCCTGTTCTCCAGATTAGAGTGCACCTGCTCCTAACCACGACGCCACTGCTGGTATGTTCTATATGAATGGGATTATCGATCATTTAATCTGTTCAAGGATATCTACAGTGCTTTTAAAGAAAGTTCTTAGAAGACAATTTTGAGTGCTCATTGTAGATGTGGCTGTGGGTCTTAATTTTAAGGATAGGGCGGTATACTAAATTTAATTATTATTAATAATAATGATGATGATGATGATAATAATAATAATAATGATAATCATCATAATCATCATAATCATCATCATAATCGAGCGGTATAAAAATTGGGAATTGGGCGGTATAAAAATTGGAGCAATAAAATAAATAAATAAATAATTTAATAATAATAATAATAATAATAATAATAATAATAATAATAATAATAATAATAATAATAATAATAATAATAATAATAATAATAATAATGATGGAGCCATCAAGAGTCTTCCAGCTCATGGTGACTCTATGAATCAGTGTCTTCCAAAACTTCCTCTCATTAGCATTTTTGCCAGACTCTTGCAAGATGACGTCCATGGCTTCCTTGATTGAGTCCATCCATCTCCTCTGGGATCTTCCTCTTTTCCTGCTGCCTCCAACTTTTCCTAGCATTGTTGTCTTTTCCAGTGAGAGTTCTCTGGCTGGGATAAATGATTTTCACCAATACCTGGAATAAGCAAAACTGCCCAAATCTTTCCAGTCGGAAGACTAGAACTGAGAGCCAGCGTGATGTAGTGGCTAAGAGTGGCAGACTCTAATCTGGAGAATCAGGTTTGATTCCCCTCTTCTCTTCATGAGCAGCGGAGTCTTATCCGGTGAACCAGGTGTGTTTCTGCACTCCCACATTCCTGCTGGGGGACCTTGGGCTAGTCACAGTTCTCTCCGAACTCTCTCAGTCCCACCCGCCTCACAAGGTGTCTATAGTGGGGAGAGGAAGGGGAAGGAATTTGTAAGCCACTTTGGAGGAGCAGCAGTAGCGTAGGAGGTTAAGAGCTCGTGTATCTAATCTGGGGAAACCGGGTTTGATTCCCAGCTCTGCCACCTGAGCTGTGGAGGCTTATCTGGGGAATTCAGATTAGCCTGGGCACTCCCACACACGCCAGCTGGGTGACCTTGGGCTAGTCACAGCTTCTCGGAGCTCTTTCAGCCCCACCTACCTCACAGGGTGTTTGTTGTGAGGGGGGAAGGGCAAGGAGATTGTCAGCCCCTTTGAGTCTCCTGCAGGAGAGAAAGGGGGGATATAAATCCAAACTCTTCTTCTCTCTTCTTCTTTGTCTCCTTACAGGAGAGGAAGTTGGGCTATAAATTCAAACTCTTCTTCTCTTCTATAAGGAACGATCATTGGAGACACTGGTCATATTTACACGGTCTTGTGGTTTTGCAGTTAATATATTGTATTAAACCAGTCACAGGGATTTTTGGTTTCCATGTGCCTGTTCTAAGTAATGCCCCTTCAAGTGGGAGTACCTTTCTAACACCTTGCTTTGAAGTCACTTTGAGGTCACCAAGTGCTTGCGTTGAATTCTGATGCCTGCCCCTATGTCCAGATCTTGATATGAAACAGAGCCATGCCAAGTATCTTAGATGCTCAAGGGATCTTTTTTGGTGCCTTCTGCTTCAAATTAGTTCAGTGATAATTTATATAAATTGCTTTCTGAAAGAGTTACAGAGTTCATCATCTCCAGGTAAATAATAATGTAAGCCTGATTGAAGATTGATAATTTTAACAGTGAAGGAGGAGGAGGACGAGGAGTTATTGTTTGGACTTATATCCCACCTTTCTCTCCTGTAAGGAGACTCAAGGTGGCTTACGAGCTCCTTTCCCTTCCTCTCCCCATAACAGACACCTTGTGAGGCAGGTGGGGCTGAGAGAGTTCTGAGAGAACTGTGAACTGTGAGTAGCAGAGTGCTGGACTAGATGGACTCTGGTCTGATCCAGCAGGCTAGTTCTTATGTTCTTATGTTCTTATGTGACTAGCCCAAGGTCACCTAGCAGGAATATAGGAGTGCAGAAACACATCTGGTTCACCAGATAAGCCCCTGCCAGTCAGGTGAAGGAGTGGGGAATCAAACCCGGTTGTCCAGATGTATGTTTTCTATACAGTGACTGTTCAAGGCCAAATAGGCAACAGAAAATTTAATTTTCTTTTTTGGGGGGGAAAGGAAAACACACTTTTTAAAAAACGAAAAGTTTACTTTGCACTTCTCACACTTTTTTTTTAAATTTACCAAGTTTACGACACACGCTCGCAGGCGTAATCCCTCGTGGATATTGTTTCCAACTCCGAAGATGTTTTAATATCCCCGAGATGCTGATTGGAAAGATATATTCCTTATATACGTTTCCCCCTGTTTCGTTTGCAGTCGTTCAAAATACCGTGCAATTTCCCCCCCCCCCCCTCCGTTTTGACAATTTGGGCAGCATAAATAAGAAACAGCAGTTGTTGAAGCCCAAAGATGGAAATATGGCTGCTGCGTTTGATTAAATTTCTCCCACTCTTGGATTACTTGTTTCATAAAACTTTCACAGGATTGATTACAATAATATCTGTAATATATAATCTCCTGGTATCCAAAAGCCAACAGCGGTCCTGCATGCAGATTGGCAAACGTGGCCAGCCAGGAGTGTCTATTTTGATACCTGCCACTGTGGGGGGAATCCGTGGATTTGCAAAATAGTCTTACAAAAGAGAAAGAGAGCGCTAATTTGAAGGTAAAGTAATCCCCCTGAAATTGAATTAATTAAAAAGAGGAGTTGGTTTTCATACACTCCTATTCCTCTACCTTTAAGGCGTCTCAAAGTGGCGTAGAAACTCCTTCCCTTCCCTCCCCACAATAGACACTCCGAGAGGTAAATGGAACAGAGAGAGAGTTCTGAGAGAACTGTGACTAGCCTAGCAGGCCTCCTGTGGAGGAGAGGGAAGACGAATATGGTTCACCAGATTAAAGTCTGCCCTTCTTAACCACTATGCCACGCTGCCTCTCTTTAGTATTAATTAATTTAGAGATAGGGAATAATTGCTTCCTCAGTTAGTTCCTTATCACTTCGCTACGATGCTGGCAAGGATGATGGGAACTGTAGTCCATAACATCTGCTGAGGGGTCACAGTTTGACACCTGTGTTCTAGAGCATGGAGTGTCAAACTTCATGACCCTCAGATGTTATGGACTACAGTTCCCATCATCCTGCCAGCATGATGCTGGCAAAGGGATGATAAGAACTGAATCCAGGAGAACTGCTGAACCTATGATCTAGGAGACTTAAAGATAAGTGGAAATGTACATAGCTTTTGTATATAGCAGGTCTTTATTTAAAAGGATCTCAGGTAGCACAATATAGACTGCTTGCACTCAAGGACGGGAGGGGTCTACCTGCAGGTGGCAGGTGAGGATGTTTAGTTTGGTGAAGAGAAGGTTTAGAGGTGACGTGATAGCCATGTTTCGATCTTTGAAGGGCCGTCATGTTGGTGAGGGAGCAAGCTTGTTTTCTGCAGCTTCAGAAACTAGGGGCAGGAATCATGGGTTCAAGGTGAAGGAAAAGAGTTTCCACCTAAACATCAGGAAAAACTTCCTGACAGTCAGGACTGTTCGACAGTGGGATGCACTACCTCGGAGTGCGGTGGAGTCTCCTTCTTTGGAGGTTTTGAAAGAGAGGCTGGATGGCTTTCAACAGGAGTGCTTTGAATGTGTGTTCCTGCATTGCTGGGGGTTGGACTTGATGGCCCTTGGGGTCTCTTCCAACTCTATGAAAACTATCCAGGTGGCAGCAAATCCGTTGCCTTCAGGAGACAGTTAGTGAACCAGCCAACGTCCCTCATAATAACAATCGTGTTATCATCGCGTCCTCCACGGTACTGCTGCTGTCCCTTGCAGAGTTAGATTAAACTCAATGGGACTTATTCCTGTGCAAAGATACTTAGGATCAGGCCTTCTCATATCCTTCAAATTTCCTCTCCATGCTCACAAAGCAGCCTGATATTATACGGGGTGAAAGTTAGAAGATAACAGCAAAATACAGCCCGTGTGTCTGCGGAAAGGTCAGGGCTCCTGTGGCTGCCGAACAGATTATCCCGAAAATGTCACCCCACAAAGAGTTGAAATGTCTTTATAACACCGTTCCTGGACGACGCGCAATTAAGCAGCAAGTTCTGGGATTTGCTGATCCCTCTGTTATTGCCAGAACTGGAAAGGGTATGATGTCACGGTGAACTTCTGTTATATGGGCCACATTCCAGATGGCAGCGTAAGATGCAGTTTGGTGCGCAGAGAGTGAAAAAAAAATCACCGTGTTTGTGCCAGCGGTGGCAGTGGTTAAAAGCAGGTGCATTCTAATCTGGAGGAACCGGGTTTGATTCCCTGCTCTGCCACCTGAGCTGTGGAGGCTTATCTGGTGAACTAGATTAGCTTGTGCACTCCAACACACGCCAGCTGGGTGACCTTGGGCTAGTCACAGTTCTTCGGAGCTCTCTCAGCCCCACCCACCTCACAGGGTGTTTGTTGTGAGGGGGGAAGGGCAAGGAGATTGTCAGCCCCTTTGAGTCTCCTGCAGGAGAGAAAGGCGGGATATAAATCCAAAGTCGTCTTCTTCTTCCCCTCCCCTTTTAAAATGGACCATCAATAAGGATGGGCTTTGGATTATGAGGCACTGGAGGACATTATGGGCCAATAAAAGATCTCCCATATCTAGGTGAGGGCGATTCAGAAGTTCAATTCCCAACAAGGCCGGAGTGGCTAGGGTTGCCATCTCTGAGGTGAGAAATTTTGCGTGGAGATTTTAGGAACGGAGCCAGAGGAGAAGAACAGTTTCATACACCACTTTTCTTATCCAGCGTGGTGTAGTGGTTAAGAGCAGGTGCATTCTAATCTGGAGAACCGGGTTTGATTCCCCGCTCTGCCACTTGAGCGGTGGAGGCTTATCTGGGGAACCAGATTAGCTTGTGCACTCCAACCCACACCAGCAGGGTGACCTTGGGCTAGTCACAGTTCTTCGGGGCTCTCTCAGCCTCACAGGGTGTTTGTTGGGGGGTTGGAGGAAAAGGAGTTTGTAAGTTTGTAAGTACAGGAGAGAAAGGGGGGATATTAATCCAAATTCCTCCTCCTCTTCTTCTTCTTCTTCTTCCTCTTCCTCTTCCTCTTCTTCTTCTTCTTCTTCACCTGTCATCCCAGTTTTAACTCGCCAATCAGTCCCTGATTTCTGATGAGGCGGAAGGATCCGGAAGCATCAGGCGCACATGCGCCTAGTTCCCTGCATCAATGTGTTCAAAGACACAGTCGGATCCAGCCCCGGTTTGGCAGCTTAGCTGACATGAGAAATCATTTCTGAGTGAAAACCAGGGGTAAGACTCAATTTCGAAGCGTCAGTAATGATCCGACACGCGCCGTGAAATCCAAGCTTCCTCGGCGTCTCCCGAATTCCGATCCTTATTAATTTAATTCATTCTTATTACATTGTTGTAGCCTTCCTTTCCGAAATGAAATTCTATGGAGCTCTTCCCCTACAGCTGACTGAACGCCATGTATTACATTAGATCTAATAAAACCTTCCAGTCAGTTATTCATTCTATTGTTTAATTTATAGGCTTTTATGAAACGGCCCACTCTGGAAGGCAGCTTTTGTCTCTCTGTGTGTTTAAAAACAGAGTGTGAGAGATGGAAATGTACTTCTGGAGTCACAGATAATATATCTTGATGATGTACTCTTGAAATTACACCGGTTTGTTGTCATTTTTCCCGGTGTGGTACCATTCAATGCCGGTAGCAAGCTGTAAAGAAAGGTAACAAGATTTCAGGACGGGTGAGGAGGGGAGACGGGGAGAAAGTGGATTATACTATTTATATATCTGGCCTTTCCACTCCTTTACTGTCTTCCCACGAAACAGACCAAATAACAACGTGTAGTAACACAATAAGACGCCAGTAAGGAAGGAAGAGCTGTGAAACACACATAAATATATATACCACACGGACAGGGAGCCTTCTTAAGGTTTTCTCAAAAGAAAGTCCAAGGTTGGGGTTTATTCCCAGTAAAGTGTCTTTAGAATGGCAGTCTTGGTTGCTTAATCCGTCCCAGATTAATTCATGAAGGGGGGAAATCCATCAGTAGCTATTAGAGCCTCCATATCCAGGGGCACTTTATCTCGGAATACCTGTTTTAGAAGGAGGAATAATAGAATCATAGAGTTGGAAGAGACCCCAAGGGCCATCAAGTCCAACCCCCTGCAATGCAGGAACACACAATCAAAGCACTCCCAATGTATGTTCATCCAGCCTCTGTCTAAAAACCTCCAAAGAAGGACACTCCGCAACTCTCCGAGGCAGTGAATTCCACTGTCGAACGGCCCTGACTGTCAGGAAGTTCTTCCTGATGTTTAGGTGGAATCTCTTTTCCTTCACCTTGAACCCGTGACTCCTGGTCCTGGTCTCTGGAGCCGCAGAAAAACAATCTTGCTCCCTTGTCAACATGACATCCCTTCAAATATCTAAACACGGCTATCATGTCACCGCTTAACCTTCTCTTCACCTAACTAAAAAACCCCAGCTCCCTAAGTCTCTACTCATAGGCAGAGGTGGGATCCAGCAGCTTCTCACAGGTTCCCGAGAGTAGGTTACTAATTAATTGTGTGTGCCGAGAGGGGGTTACTAATGGGTGAATTTGCCATGTGATTTTTGCCGTAGTTACGCCCCTCCTCCACTCCTGAGCAGTAGCGCACAGAACTTGAAGCAGTCTAGCAGGAGGTGCACCGGCGTGCGTGGCAGCCTGCACCTGCGGCATTAGTTTCCCGCCCAAGGACCGGCGCAGCGGCTGCATCCTTGCCACAGCCTCGCCCAGCAATGCCCCGCCCTGGAATGCCCGGCCACGCCCCCGTTGTGCCCCGCCCAGCCCCATTGGCACTACGCCACTGTTTGAATCCCACCACCGTGGGAACCTGTTACTAAAATTTTTGGATCCCACCACTGCTCATAGGGCATGGATTCCAGACCTTTAACCGTTTTGGTCGCCCTCCTCTGGACCCGTTCTTGTCCACTTGGAGTTCTTGTGGGATACCAGCCAGCGTGTCTTTCAGCACGTTCTCAAAGTAAGAAATGATTACTATGGCATATGCTGTAATAAAGTGATCTTCATTCTATGGGGCCCACCCACATCTTTTCTGGAGCCCACCAAGATTTTACAGGAAATAGGCAGGGCCATGTAGTATTTTGGGTCTACAAGACTTCTGATTGACTATTGGAGTTTTCATTGACTGTGCAGCTTTTATTTAGAAGAAGAAGAAGAAGAGGAAGAGGAGGAGGAGGAGGAGGAGGAGTTTGGATTTATATCCCCCTTTCTCTCCTGCAGGAGACTCAAAGGGGCTTACAATCTCCTTGCCCTTCCCCCCTCACAACAAACACCCTGTGAGGTGGGTGGGGCTGAGAGAGCTCCGAGAAGCTGTGACTAGCCCAAGGTCACCCAGCTGGCGTGTGTGGGAGCGTACAGGCTAATCTGAATTCCCCAGATAAGCCTCCACAGCTCAGGCAGCAGAGCTGGGAATCAAACCCGGTTCCTCCAGATTAGATACACGAGCTCTTAACCTCCTACGCCACTGCTGCTCTTTTATTTTATTTTATTTATTTATTTTATTTATTGGCGGCAGCTGACCCCACAGCACAAGGATCCTTATGATGTTACTGGAATTAAGCCGAGGCCATCATTTTGTGGCTGGCTCCGCCTCCTGCGGCAGCCATTTTGATGCAGCCATTTTATTGTTGCGCCTACTATGCCGGGTCAGAATTCCAGATGTGCCCATAAGCTCAGAAAACAGGAGACCCTTTATCTCATGGGTTGGGATCTTCAGATGCGTCTGGAGATTCTTCTAGATCATAAGCCATAGACGTTCCTCTCTTTTATCACTGGCTTTTGGAAGAACCAATAATCTAGAAGAGGGCAAGATAATCTAGAAGAGGTCGCTCATTAGAACTTTTGGAAGAACCAATAATCTAGAGGAGGGCAAGATGAAGTCACAAATTAGAAAGGATTCTGCCAGTACTGAGATACTTGGCTTGCTCCTCGCTATGGTACACTTCCTAGTGCCTGGTCTGTATTTCCTGTCCCCAGTTCTCCTGAGGCCCTGACTCTGGACACGCCTCTTCCTATCACATGACTCCAGTGTCACAGAATTTCCTGACGTGCTTGCAGCTGGGTGGATCATGGCTCTGAAGAAGTTAGAGTAGGGTGGTTAACTTAGCCCAGATACCATAACTATACTCCCACTGTCCCAACATGAGCATTGGCTATGGCAAGGGGCTGATGGGGAATGTAGTTCATGAACATCTGAGGGGTCAGTAAGTCTCATTAACCCTGTTGTAGAGCAGTGTGTCAACTACGGCCTCAGATGTTCATAAACTACAATTCCATCAGTCCCTCCCAACATGAGCGTGGCTATAGTGGCAGGGCTGATGGGAATTGTGGATATGGAGAACTGGTCCTCTGTTAATAAGCATTGCTGTAGTCCATAAAAGTTTATTCCTTAAGTAATCCGGCAATTCTCGGGGCAGCGTGACCTCACTTCCAGTTTTTTACGCAGAAGAGATGTTACGTTGATGGTGAATTGTTGATTCATTTTCTCCTGCCAGCCAACAGAATGGCCGCGGGAAAACTGTTATGAGAAAATCTGGCAGCTGTGATAGAGACAAGATGCAGTTTAGCGTCACACCTGGAAGGCTCTGGAATGAATCGGCTTCTCAGTTCCCCGTTTCAGTTTCTTTAAAAGACACCTTTATTGGTCGGACCAGTGAAATACTGCTTGGTTTCAAACCAAAAGAGAATGGCAGATATTTATGGGCATATGACAACCTATAGGTGATGCAGTAGACAATGATAGTTAAGAGCTGGTCCAACGGGCCGACAGATTGATGGACCGGCCCAGTCTACAGAAATGACTGCCTGACCTTCCATTTTGGCGTTCACGGGATTGTGTGTGTGTGTTTATGGGAGGGAGTGGGCATTCCTTGACAGATTCATAGTTTTTGATTTTCTTTGCCCGACTCCTTCGACTCTCGATTAAAAAAAAAATAGACATTAGATGTCCATTTTGGAATAAATCAACACACCGCCTTCCGCCCGCCATGCGGAGAATATCGAATGGAGACGAGGGAAGGGAAGGTCACGGCGGCCACAGCTCACAAATCAGACCGAGTCGCCAAAAGGGAATCAACTTGTCCACCTGTGCGAGGAAATTTTACACTTAAATGCACCCATGGTTGGGTGGAAAGGAGGCGAAATGAGAGGGGCTTTGTGCAGTCGGGAGGGTGGGGGCACAAGAGAGCAAGATATTAATTATTTTGACAGACTCGGTGTCAAAGCCGCAGCTGCCAGAGATAAGCGGCCCCTCGTTTTTCGACTGCCGTTCGGAGATCTTTGGACAAAATGGGCTTTGTTTCAACTTGTATGGGCTAGAAATTTTCAGAAAGGGCAAGTTAGGGTTGACGGTGGAACGGGGGAAAGTCAGCCGGTGGGGCTGTTGTGAGCAACGCGCACCCTCCCCCCCCCCCTTGCCCTTGCTTCCACCCACTCCTGCGTAAAATCTGATCTCCAAACCGGGGAGGGGGGTACAAGCCAGACTTCAGATCCGTTTATGAGGTCTTTCATCGACTCGATTCAGTCACGGACATTGTAGGATTTCCTTTTCTTTCTTCGAGAATTAGCAGAAAAAGTTGACACTTTTGAAAACAGTCAGAATATCCTTTTCTTTGGGACATTTACCGTGCACTTGGAAGAAAGGTGTTTATTCGCCATCATACAGGTGTAGTCGGCAATTTGGGATCACGGAACCCAGATGTTCTAGTCTCCAAGCAGCCGCTGCACCTGAAACTCTAAACCAGTGGTGGCGAACCTCTGGCACGGGTGCCAGAGGTGGCACTCAGAGCCCTCTCTGTGGGCATATGCAAACAGAGTGCCCCCCCCCCAAAAAAACATCTAGGCTAACCTAGGCCGCTGGGCTCGATTATTAGCATCAAACCAAAGACCTAGTTTTGGGGAAGCAGTGTAGGTAATCCTGTTAAGCGCTGTTAAACCCCCTGATTTTCATGCAAAGAACTAAAGCACGATCCTTTACCTGGGAGTAAGCACGGATGCTGGCAATGGGGCTTACTTCTGAGTAAACCCTCCTAGGGTTGTGATTCACCCATTGGAAGAGTTGCACGGTTGCTTCAAAGCAAAGCCACCGACTACCACCAAGCTTACTCCTGAGTAACACACGCCTCGGAGCCAACTGTTTTTTCTAAACTAAAACCTCAGTATTCGGGTTAAATTGCCGTGTTGGCACGCTTCTTCTTCTTCTTCTTCTTCTTCTTCTTCTTCTTCTTCTTCTTCTTCTTCTTCTTCTTCTTCTTCTTCTTCTTCTTCTTCTTCTTCTTCTTCTTCTTCTTCTTCTTCTTCTTCTTCTTCTTCTTCTTCTATTTGTTACTGGATTTTCCTGTTTGTACAATGCAGTCTACCTATCGATGATTGCTATATCATGGAATCATAGAGTTGGAAGGGACCAGACAGGCCATCTAAGCCAACCCCCTGCTCAAAGCAGAATCAATCTACAGTGTCCAGCTACTGCTTGAAGACCATCAGTGAAGGAGAGCTCACCACCACCCTAAACAGTCAAATCAATTCTGAACTACTGTAAAAGAAATGGTCCTAACCTCCAGCTGGTACCTTTCCTCCTGTAATTTATACCAATTACTGGGAGTCCTATCCTCTGGTATCAACAGGAACCGCTCCCTGCCCAACTTTTAGCTGACAGCCTTTCCAAAGCCTGCACAAAAGTAGCGCAACATCCAACAGTGTGTGGTTGCAGCCGACCGTGTCTCTGCAGCATATTTTGGGTACGCCCCACTGGAAAACACGACAGTGTTTCATCCGAAAATATTGAGCTTAAATCCAGATTTCAACACACCCTCATGTGAAATGTTCCAAAATCCACAAAGATAAAATTGCTTTACCGTGTTTGTTTGTAAGGCTTTTCGAGCCCTCGAATCGTGACATAGAATTTAAAAACTCCTAGGATGCTTCTTACTGGATATTGCCTCAAGCAATATTTTCTGCCAGATCTCTTGCTTCGGAGGAACATTCAGAACCCTGAAGGGAAGGAAGGAAAACTTTTGCTAAGATCAGAGTGGGATTGCTGCCAAAAAGAAAAGGGCAGGTTGTTAGTCGGTCCGTGCTGACGGTTCTGTAGGTTTGTCTCCCAAGGTGATTCGGATGCCTTGTTGGACGGCCACAGCCCAAGGTGACAACGGGGTGGCCACCTGCGAGAAAACAATAAACGTGAAAACATTTCAAAGTGAGAAGCGAAGCTACATGGCTACAAGCGAGGGCATCTTAACCCATGCAACACAGAAAGATTCTGCTGGCAGTCTGGAGCGTGACTGCTTCCCTGGGCGCCGGCGTGGTGGAGTGGTTCAGAGCGGTGGACTTTTATCTGGTGAACTAGATTTGTTTCCCTGCTCCTGCACATGAAGCCTGCTGGGTAACCTGGGGCAAATCACAGTTCCTCTCAGACCTTTCAGCCCCACCTACCTCACAAGGTGTCTGTTGTGGAGAGAGGAAGGTAAATGAAGTTTGTAAGCCGCCTTAAGTCTCCTTACAGGAGAGAAAGGCAGGGTATAAACCCAAACTCCTCCTCCTCCTCCTCCTCCTCTTCTTCTTCCTCCAAAGTTTAAACAGCCAGAAATGAGATGTGCTCTAAGGGCCAGGTGACCTATTGCAGGCCTTGTTGTGGTTTATCCTTGGCATGGGGTGTAGAGGCAGAAGATACAGTTGTGTTATTATTTTTTTAATTATTTTATTCGGCTTAATAGACCGCCCAACCCCCGAAGGGTTCTGGGCGGTGTACAGTGAGACCTAAAACAAATACAATATAAGGTCTCATAAATACAATGTTGCCACCTGATGATGATGATGATGATAATAATAATAAGAGGAGGAGGAGGAGGAGGAGGAGGAGTTTGGATTCATATCCCCCCTTTCTCTCCTGTAGGAGACTCAAAGGGCCTTACAATCTCCTTGCCCTTCCCCCCTCACAACAAACACCCTGTGAGGTGGGTGGGGCTGAGAGAGCTCCGAGAAGCTGTGACTAGCCCAAGGTCACCCAGCTGGCGTGTGTGGGAGTGCACAGGCTAATCTGAATTCCCCAGATAAGCCTCCAGAGCTCAGGCGGCAGAGCTGGGAATCAAACCCGGTTCCTCCAGATTAGATACACAAGCTCTTAACCTCCTACGCCACTGCTCAAGTAATGGAAGCACCAGTGGAATTCTGACAAGATTTATTTACAAAACTGAGGATGCCTTGACCTGGATCTCATAGCGTTGTGGATGCAGCCACAAAATGGTTGCCGCAGATGGTGGAACCAGCCACAAGCTGACTGCTACTGCTTTGTGCTTTGCCTTACAAAATCCTTACGCCGTGGTGGGCAGCTGCCGCCGAAAAAGTGTTTTTAAACATCCGCACAGCCAATCAAATCCCCAATGGGTTGTCAGAGGTCCCACCTGACTCTGCGCTGATCTTTCCTGCATTTGAATGCTCTGACAGAAAAAAAAAATATCCCAAAGAGTCAGCATTCTTCAGACAAGCCCCCGAAGGTTGCAGTAGCTGTGCCGTGTAATTAGTTCTTGTTGTAAAATAAGCAATGGAAAGGGGACGGCTGACATCAGGAAAAGTAACCACCCGGCGCTGATTCATTTCTTTAATGGAGGCATAAGTAGGCTGTTAATCTGATTTCCTATATAATTCAGAAGAGTGCCATTTCGCGGAATAACGTCAGGAGAGCTAATACAGTGCAAATGTCGCAACCCAAAAAGCGTATTTCCTTATGCTACAATTATTGCTCCCAAGGGTGGAGCATAAAGTAAGTGTGTGTGTATGAGAGAGAGGGAGAGGGAGAGAGGCCCATTCTGCACGACCCAAATAAAACATCTTCAAGATGGAAATAAAACATTTTGGGAAGGAGTTCTGCCCAGCTTTCACGTCGAAATGTCTTGAAAATGCTCTTTATTCCCCCCCGTAAGGTTTTCATTTGGATCCGCTTAAATTACAGCTTGTCCTCGTTTGCCGGAACGTTTTGAAAACGTTTCCTGCTTGCTGTGCGGAGAGCGGGAAACGTTTGATTCAGCCCAGTTTTGATGCTCTCGCTTTAGTTTTCTCCGCCACCCGCCATTTTTCTGCCATTTCGGTGATCTTCCGTCCTGTCTGCCTTTTCTGAAGTTTCCCCTGGGATGTTTATTCGTCTGGCATCGTGGCTGCCTGCCATTTCCTTCATCAGTGTACATTAATGTAGGCATTATGGTTGCCAACTCTGCTTTGGAAGACTTGCAGATTTGGTCATGGAGCCCAAATTGCCGACTACACCTGTATTGTGGTGAATAAACATCTTTCCTCCAAGTGCACGGAAAATATCCCAGCAGGATTCATTGCCACACGAAGAAGAAGAAGAAGAAGAAGAAGAAGAAGAAGAAGAAGAAGAAGAAGAAGAAGAAGAAGAAGAAGAAGAAGAAGAAGAAGAAGAAGAAGAAGAAGAAGAAGAAGAAGAAGAAGAAGACCACCACCAGGGAGGACGTGACTGAGGACGAGGACAGAGGACGCAGGATCTTAGGACGAGACCAGGATCTAGGGACGGAGTTTGATTTATACCCCCCCCCTCTGTAGGAGAACTCAAAGGGGCTTACAATCTCTTGGGTTCCCCTCACAACAAACACCCTGTGAGGTGGGTGGGGCTGAGAGAGCTCCGAGAAGCTGTGACTAGCCCAAGGTCACCCAGCTGGCGTGTGTGGGAGTGTACAGGCTAATCTGAATTCCCCAGATAAGCCTCCACAGCTCAGGCATCAGAGCAGGGAACAGCCATTTTCTTCAGGAACTGATTTTTATAGCCTGACGTACAGTTTTAATTCCAGGAGATTTCCGGACACTACAATGGAAGTTGAAAACTTTAGAAGGTGTTGCGGTTCGTGTGGCACAGGCCATTGTAGGAATCACAGGTGGTTTCCGCACAGCCCGTATATAACAGGCTGAGGAAGCTATTTGTCCCATTTTGGGGGAGAGCTTCGCACAGGGCTGTTCCCCAAAATAGGTTCAGCCCTTTATATTTCCTTCAACCCGGCTCTTACACAAATCTCTAAGCTGGCAATCTTTTTGGAGAAACCAAAGGAACCACAGCAACCCGGACTGTTTGCAGTTGCTTCCTGAAGAAGAAAAAGAAGAGTTTGGATTTATATCCCAGCTTTCTCTCCTGTAAGGAGACTCAAGGTGGCTTGCAAGCTCCTTTCCCTTCCTCTCCCTACAACAGACACCTTGTGGGGCAGGTGGGACTAAGTCCTGAGAACTGTGACTAGCCCAGGGTCACCCAGCAGGAATGTAGGAGTGCGGAAACAAACCTAGCTCACCAGGTAAGCCTCTGCCACTCAGGAGCAGTGGGGAATCAAACCCAGTTTTCCAGATTAGAATCCACCTGCTCTTAACCACTACACCTGGCTGGCTGTTCTGGAGCGGTGAAATCCCCATGATATAGCAATCATGATAGGTAGACTTCATTGTACAAACAGGAAAACCCAGTAACAAATTGAAGAAGAAGAAGAAGGAGAAGAAGAAGAAGAAGAAGAAGAAGAAGAAGAAGAAGAAGAAGAAGAAGAAGAAGAAGAAGAAGAAGAAGAAGAAGAAGAAGAAGAAGAAGAAGAAGAAGAAGAGGAGGAGGAGGAGGAGGAGGAGGAGGAGGAGGAGGTGGTGGTGGAGGAGTTTGGATTTATATCCCACCTTTCTCTCCTGTAAGGAGACTCAAGGTGGCTTACAAGCTCCTTTCCCTTCCTCTCCCTACAACAGACACCTTGTGGGGCAGGTGGGACTGAGAGAGTTTGAAGAACTGTGACTAGCCCAAGGCCACCCAGCAGGAATGTAGGAGTGCGGAAACAAACCTAGCTCACCAGGTAAGCCTCTGCCACTCAGGTGGGGAATCAAACCCGGTTTTCCAGATTAGAATCCACCTGCTCTTAACCACTACACCTGGCTGGCTGTTCTGGAGCGGTGAAATCCCCATGATATAGCAATCATGATAGGTAGACTTCATTGTACAAACAGGAAAATCCAGTAACAAATTGAAGAAGAAGAAGAAGGAGAAGAAGAAGAAGAAGAAGAAGAAGAAGAAGAAGAAGAAGAAGAAGAAGAAGAAGAAGAAGAAGAAGAAGAAGAAGAAGAAGAAGAAGAAGAAGAAGAAGAAGAGGAGGAGGAGGAGGAGGAGGAGGAGGAGGAGGAGGAGGAGGTGGTGGTGGAGGAGTTTGGATTTATATCCCACCTTTCTCTCCTGTAAGGAGACTCAAGGTGGCTTACAAGCTCCTTTCCCTTCCTCTCCCTACAACAGACACCTTGTGGGGCAGGTGGGACTGAGAGAGTTCGGAGAACTGTGACTAGCCCAAGGCCACCCAGCAGGAATGTAGGAGTGCGGAAACAAACCTAGCTCACCAGGTAAGCCTCTGCCACTCAGGTGGGGAATCAAACCCGGTTTTCCAGATTAGAATCCACCTGCTCTTAACCACTACACCTCACTGGCTGTCCTGGAGGGGTGAAATCCGCAGTGCAAAGGCAAATGGGAAACTGGGTCCGTTAATAACAGGTTGAACGCGTTATTAGTGTGTTGTGCAGAAACCACCAACGGACAAGCCGTTGGTCTGGTGAAGCCAGATTTTTCTTTTGTCCTTTGAAAACTATGAACCGAGATTTTGGCGTTAGGCGTTCTCGAGAAGCCCTATTCGTCCGCACAGCTTTACGTTACTCGGATTTCATAGCTTGTTTCCTCAAAGTCTCCAGTTGGAAAGCTTCTAAAAGAGAGAACCGGAGAACACAAAGCTGCAGAGATTTGCTTTAATCCTCGTTAGGATCTATTACATTTAGTAATATCGAGACCTGACAAAGCAAATCAAATGGATATGGATATAATCAGAAAGCTTACGGGTGATAAGGAGGGGCGGGTGGAATGGTGGACTGTCAGGAAAGGAATGTTCATTATAAATCCCCCCGCTTCTAAAAATCGCAGCGGCAGAAACTGGATAAATACGCTCTCTCTCGTTTTCCTGGAGAAAGTGAAGAGGAAATGCAAACACTGAACAGGAAACGATACTTCTTCCTCTTCATTCGGAAGGCATTATTTGCAGTAGCACTTAACGGCATGCAACGGAGAAAATTGGAATTTGCAGAGAAGCTCTTCAGTAAGCAGAGTCGGGGTATCAGGAAGGGACTTTGCAGAAGGGCCATTGGGAACATATTTGCTTTGCGCTTCCCATGCGGTCCGGGGTTATTGATGTAAATTTAGGTTTCGTTTGAACGCGAGAAACCCTAGAGGTTGCTGGTGTCCCTATGTAATATTCGTAAGTGTGGAGAACATATTGGAAGGAAATAAGTGGCAGAATCTCTAATCCTACATTGGATTCCCCAAAGTTCAACTTGTACCCTAAGTGTGCTTCAGTTTTAACTAGTGCCAGCTGAAAACTCTCTGTGATCAATGTATTGTTGAAGGCTTTCACGACCGGATTCAACTGGTTGTGGGTTTTCCAGGCTGTGTGGCCGTGGTCTGGTAGATCTTGTTTCTAACTTTTCGCCTGCATGTGTGGCTGGTATCTTCAGAGGTGTATCACAGAGAGAGGTCTGTTACACACTGTGTCTCTGTTATCAGTTTCTGTCTATATTTAGTTTCTTGCTGCTTCCACCTCCCTCCCCTTGTGATGAATGTTCTATTCCAAAGACTGGAGAGAAAGGTCTTGCCAATTAGGAATCATCAGGTTTCCATCTTTAAGTCTCTGAGGATGCATGTATTCTGTCTCAGATAAAGATGTTAGTACGGCCAGTTGAGGTTCAGCAGTTGAGAAAATCGTATGCTTCCGTGTCAGAATATAGTCCCGAATATGAAAATTATCATTCATTTTTGCATGCTGCCTGTGCTACAGCCAGTCTTTTGTGCATTGTGGAACATGATACCTCGATACAGGAGCATTTATAGTTAAACGACTATCACCAATACTTGCCTTCTGCAAACTAGTTGACACTAGGACCCAGGCGCAGCATTCTACAACAAAGAAGGTCCGGCATGCTGAGTTCTGTGGTGGAGGAATATACAACCCTATTGGACCTTTTCCCCCCTCACCTCTACCTTTAATCCCCCCCCATGTCACATACCGATCGGTTGCCCCTGACAACCCCTTCACAGCGTGCATCACAAGGCGCAGAGTTTAAAAGATGCTACCAGGGATGCCGCGACGCTGAGGGGGGGCTTAAATAGCTGGTAGCGCTAGGCTGGCGCTGTCACTTCCCGTCGGGAGGCCTGGGGACCCCATGCTACTTTCGGAGAGTAGCGCGGGGCTTAAGGTAAGTGGAGAAAGGCCCTGAGACAGAGTACAGCTGCTAATTGGGCATGGGCGGTGTGGCCACGGTTTGCAATTTTGCTCCTGGATATTTCTCAGCCTAACTTCCCTATGCCTGGCAGCTTCAGAGGCATGCCATGATGAGATTTCTCTCCATATTTCTATCCACCCTCCATCTGCTGCCCGTGAACTGCATCGAGTATCCACAAATTCTAGTAAAATGAAACAAGGAAAATCAACTCAGGCTGGTTTATCTGATTGCTCTTTGTAGGAGCAGGAAATATATTCTTCTCTTCTCTCTGTGTGTCTGTCTCTCTTAGTTCAATTTTTGCGAAATCCTAAGATGGGATTTCTACGACGGATATGCCAAATTTTTGTTGCTTGTCCTGCTCTTGAAATTACGACAGAATTGTGTAAAAAGGGCCAAAGGTATAATGGTGGTTTCTGTTAGCGACAACTGTTAATTGCTAGGTCCTAGAAATAAAAGACACGCCTCCTACTCATCAGCCTCTAATTAAGAGCCGAAGCTTTGAAAACATAATGAAACTAAAATGTGGGGGGGGGGGGAAACCCCAGAGAAAGTATGATGATAACAAAGTCTCTTGAAATACTCTTAAAACCCAATCGAAGTTTTGAACCCTCCTGGAATGTTAATGGATAGGTGGTAGCGATTATTCCTGTGGTTAGCTCTCTGCGTTGTTTTCTTGTCTCGTATAATTTCTGTCATGCCAGCTGCTTTCTCTCTGTGGTATAACATAATAATTGAAAATACAGTTTCCAAAAATAACTCTTCCGAAGCTGCCGGCAGTTTTCTCGTCGTCTCACCCCCCAAAACCCGCGCTGGCTGGTTTAACCAACATGCGCCAGTCTCTCGGTGAAAGGTATTTCTCGGGCCTGTGTTTCCTTAAAGTTCACCGGGTGGGTGTGTTTTTCTCTTCTTCCAGATCACCCGCTACTAATCTTCAGGAACCACGCTAGGCCCGGTCAACTCCGCCCTCCTCCGGGCTTCCCGCCAAGACGCCCACATCAGCTCAGCCAGCATCACGCTGGCCCTCCATCAACCTCCTTAAACCGAGGTGGGAACTTTCACCTCATGACGCAGCAATCCTAGCCCCGCCCCCACGGACCACTCCCTTTCTGGAGAGCAGCCAGCTGGTACCCAAGAGTCCACACATTCTCAGGACAATTGGTTACTCAACAGTAACATCCCCCTAGAGACGAGGTAAGGCCCGTCTTGTTCTCCTTCTGCTAAGTGTCTGGTCCTCACGGAGGTGGGCAAAACCTGGAAATACGTCAAGGGAGCCTGTTGAAACCTTGGAGCGGATCTGGACAGGGTTGGTCTCTATGCCTTCATGGTGTCTTCTTTGGTCTAATGCCCCACCGGCTGTAAATCCGAGAAGAAGAAGAAGAAGAGTTTGGATTTATATCCCCCTTTCTCTCCTCCCCCGCAGGAGACTCAAAGGGCTGACAATCTCTTGCCCTTTGCCCCTTCCCTCACAACAAACACCCTGTAAGAGTGTGGTAGGTGGGGCTGAGAGAGTTTCGAGAAGCTGTGACTCAGCCCAAGGTCACCCAGCTGGCGCTTTGTGGGAGTGTACAGGCTAATCTGAATTCCCCAGATAAGCCTCCACAGCTCAGGCGGCAGAGCTGGGAATCAAACCCGGTTCCTCCAGATTAGATACATGAGCTCTTAACCTCCTACGCCGTTCTCCTCTGCCCCACCCTATTTCCAGCACACACACAAAACTGCCTTCCGGTTGAATGGGTGAACTGGTCTCCCATGGAGGGAGACCTTCAGTTCACTAACTGTTAATTCTTTGGGTCGAAGGTAGAGGTCTCAAACAGGTAGCAGGGGATCCAGCCCCTTGAGAGGATTGAACAGGCCTGCAACCCAGCTGAAGCAACTCCCTCACTCCCAATCTGAACTCCCGCTCTGGACCCCCTCACTCCCGCAGAGACTGTGCACCTCCCACCCCTGATCTGGCTCCCCAGCCCAACCAAGTCACATTTAGATCGCATCCAACCCTCGTAACAAAGGAGTTCGACATGAGTGGTCTAATATGGCCGTCTCAGCCCCTGCCACATGAGATGCCAGTTGTTTAACTGGAGGACGGCAGGGATCAAACTCTGGCGCCTTCTAAATACGAAATATGCACTCCAGCAACTGGTCCCTGCCCCAGTTCACTTAGTACAGTGATGGCAAACCTTTTCAAGACCAAGTGCCCAAATTGCAACCCCAAACCCACTTATTTACTCTAAAAGTCCCAAACATGGCAAGTTAACCTGCACACTGAGGTTTTAGGTTAGAAAAAACTGTTGGGTTCTTAAGGCATGAAGTACTCAGGGAGTAAGCTTATGGTAGTTGGTGGCTCTTGCTTTTGAAGCAACCGCGGCAACTCTTCCTCCAACGGGTGAATCACGAATTTAGGAGGGCCTCCACTCTGTACCAGCGTTCCACTTGCTAGCAGAACTGAAGCTTGCTCCTCCGTGAAAGGATCGCGACTTTTAGTCCCAGGTAAAGTTGATCGCACACGTAAAATCAGTGGGGTTTAACAGCACCTATCAGGGTTACCTACACTAAGTTTCCCAAAACTAGGGTCTTAGGTTTACGCTAGCCATCAGCCCAGCTGCCCAGGCCACCTAGATGTGGGGGGAGTAACTCTGTCATAACAAGCTGCGCTCCACAGAGAGGGTTCTCCTGAGTGCCACCTCTGGCACCTGCGCTGGTGGTGGTTCCTCGCCACCACTGACTTAGTACATAGATCAAAGAATCGTACAAGACAAAATGGATCATGTGGCTTGACCGTTAAAATATGGGTTTCCTCGAATGTATAATTTTGGTTTTTTAGGATGTCAGAGAATAAATGGCCCTGATCCACAAGCATGTGGTCTTTGAGGGTACGTATGGTGTGCATCTAGCTCCTTTGGGGAAATGTGACTTTTATTTTCCCCAGGTGGATTTGTAACAAACATTCCTTTATTGAAAATCATTTACTCAGGGGAACTGGCATTTGGCACAGGCTTCTTGGGTACCATTTTGCCCCAGCCTGTTCAACATTTCTTGCTTCTCTGCTTCAACCCTAAGGCCCCTTCCGCACATGCAGAATAATGCGGTTTCAATCCACTTTCAATGCACTTTGCAGCTGGATTTTACCGTGCGGAATAGCAAAATCCACTTGTAAACAATTGTGAAAGTGGGGTGTTGTGGGAGCTGGTTAGAAGCTGGGATAGGTAGCATTTTCTCGACGCTTCGCCTTGGGGTCTGTGGCTGGCCTCTCCAGAGGATCCTCTGAAGAGGCCAGCCAGAGATGCAGGTGAAAGTCAAGAGAAAATGCTACTGCAATATGGCCATACAACCAGTGGTGGGATCGAAACATTTTAGTAACAGGTTCCCATATTGGTGGGATTCAAACAGTAGCGTAGCGCCAGTGGGGCTGGGTGGGCACAACGGGCGTAGCCAGGCATTGGGCGGGCGGGCATTGGTTAAGGGCTGTGGCAAGGACGCAGCCGCCAAGGCCAGTCCTTGGGCTTGAAATCTAATGCACACAGGTATTGGCTGCCACGCGACGCTGTGCACCTCCTGCTAGACTGTTTCAAGTTCTATACTATCTGCTGAGAGAGGAGGGCGTAACTAAGGCAAAAAAATCACTGTGGGCAAAATCACCAATTAGTAACCCCTCCAGCACACACAAATAATTAGTAACCTACCTTCGGAACTCCAGAGAACTCAAGCTGTTGATCCCACCTCTGCATACAACCCAAAAACCCCACAACACTCCAGTGATTCCGGCCGTGAAAGCCTTCGACAATAAATTGTGAACATGGATTGAAAGAGCATTATTCTGCACGTTCAGAAGGGGCCTTTGAGCCAAAAACGGGAAAGTTTTGTATGTGGACGAGGCCAATTCACAGGAAATATTTTCTTCTACAGGCAAATAAGCACAGTTACTCATTCTTGTAGACAGCTGACCGGCCGCACGGCTCGCTGACGGAAATGTGTGAAAAGAAGTCTTTCACGCTGTCCTGTCAGACTGCTCATATTCTTCCACAGAAGTGCATACCAGTCAAGCTTCAAAAGCAAAAAAACATCTTGTTTCTGTTTCGATTTTTGACACGGTGGACACAGTCCAGACATTGTGAAGTGCTTTAGGTTTCGATGGAAATGTTGCTTAATTTTTGACCCTCTGCCCCCCAGTCTGGTGGGACTCTGCCCCCAGCTCTGCGGGATCTTAATCCATTCCAAGACAGAGATCTTCCATCGGGCGTTTTGGCGGAGGCCATCTGCGAGTCCGAATTGTTCCGGCTGAAAAACCGGCCTCCCACTTTTTAATTCATTGCAACTCATTTGCAATCTTGTTAAATTCCACCCTGTGCAGTTCCAACTGGAGCGCCCCCTCCGCCCTATAAATAGAGAAGGAATTGTAATGGGATGGGTGAAATAAACTTCAGGCTGGGATCTTTCATTCAACTGTCTACCATCATAGATGTTAGGCTTTAGAACTAATTTGTATTATATTATCGAAATTGTGGTTTTCAGCCTGTATGTAAGTTAACTGATCCCGGCTCTAGCCAGGAATGGGCAGAGTATAAATCTAATAAAAATAAATTAATTATAATCCAAAGGATTCAAAAGAGCTATACTTTGTCTGGATTGGACCTGTTGTCTTTTTAAAGACAGTTCACATTTAAAGGGACCTAATTCCTGCTTTAAAAGGCAGCTTATTTGGGTTTAGGACAGAAACCAAGGGGGTAACATAAGGGAAAAAAAGGGTTTTCCATGAACCAGGGTGATAGCCCTTTTCCTTAATTATACACCCATAAAGATGCCTCCTACTTTCCCTGCTCACAAGTTGCATTCTTTAGAATCATAGAGTTGGAAGGGACCCCAAGGGCCATCCAGTCCAACCCCCTGCCATACAGGAACACTTACCAATCAAAAGCACTCCCTAATCGATGGCCATGCAGCCTCTCTTTAAAAACCTCCAAAGAAGGAGACTCCACCAAGGAACACATGTACAATCCGTGTACAGTCTCCACCTGATTTTTCTTGATAAGTGCATCAAGTAACCCTCATGTTCTGTTCAACCCTGATACAGCTGAACAGGTGATAGAAACCCCGCATTTTACACAGGTGCTGGTACCCGGTTTCATTTGTAAAGTGAATGCATGATAGTTTTTTCTTATGAACAGAGGGACACATGTATGTACGGATTATGCCAGTCCAGTCCAAAACCTTTAATAGGCATATAATACAGATTATACATGCATTCACTGTAACACGAACAGAGCTACTACATCAAACCATTGGTCCGTGAAAGTTAGTACTGTCGCCACCAGGGGTCTCTAACATGGCGCCCACCAAGTGTTCCTAGAAACTGGGCGGGGTCAGAAACCTGCCCAGCTCGGTTTCTGATTGGCCACTGGAGATTTGATTGGCTATGTGGATTTTTAAAACGTTGCTTTGGCAGCAGCTACTACCACACCGTAGGGACTGTGTGGTCAAAAGTCGGCTGCAGCAGCCGTTTTGTAGCTGGGTTTGACTCCAGCAGCAGCCATCGCACTGTGTCAGAATCCCCCGGTTGCCCGCCGGCTGAAAAAGGATGGAGACCTATGGTCCACACTGACTGGCAGCAGTTCACAAGGGTCTCAGTAGAGATCAGACCAGAGGTGGGATCCAGCAGGTTCTCACAGGTTCCCGAGAGTAGGTTGCTAATTATTTGTGTGTGCCGAGAGGGGGTTACTAATTGGTGATTTTGCCCACATTATTTTTGCCTTAGTTACTCCTTTCGTAGCAGTAGTGCGCAGAGTCCTCTGAAGCAGTCTAGCAGGAGGTGCAACCGGCGCAGGTGGGCAGCCTGCTTCGCCTGCGGCATTCGCTTCCGCCTGCCAAGGACTGCCGCATGCGAAAGGCTGCTTCCTTTACCACAGCGCCTTCCGCTCCAGAAACTCGCCTCGCCTCGGAATGCCTCGGCCATGCCCCCCCCCCGCTTGTGCCTTCCACCCAGCCCCATTGGCGCTACGCCACAGTTTGAATCCCACCACGGGAACCTGTTACTAAATTTTTTGGATCCCATCACTGGATCAGACAGGTGCCAACATGATACACCTGGTTAAGACGCACAAGCATTTGACTGATTGATGCCATCTGCCCCCAGTCCACTGGCTTTTGGGGAATCTTCCCTTCACCTGCACTGGGGGCGGGTGTGTGTTAGGGAGGAGGTGGTTTTGGGCTATTGGTTAATTGCTTTTAGATATGTTTTTAGGAGACATTACACGTTACAATTGTGTTTTAATTGTAATGTTGCATGTATCTTTATATTGTGCAACCCACCCTGGACTGTATTTGAGGGGCAGGATAGAAATCGATTCAATAAATAAATACGTACATAAATAAATAATCTATTACCCAACCTTTTCAATGAAGATGCCTGGGATTGAATCTGGGGCCAAGCAGACTCTATTGCCCCTCTTTCATTTCATTGAGGGCATAAATTAGCGTTCCTCTTTCGTCTCTTATTTTAGCAGTAGCTTCGTAATACCTTCTGTCAACTTTTCCCCCCTCCCCTCGGATGAACAAAAGAGGAAATTGCCCGGCAGTCGACTTCCACGGCTTGGAAAATATTGTCCACATTAACAGTAGCATGTAAGGCTATTTTCCCCATTTAAAAACGGAATGAGAAACATAAATTCAAAACGGGCTTACGTGGCTTTTATTCTCCCGACGCAGAAGTTTCCCAGTTTCCTGCGGAATAAATCAATATCCTATTTAAGAAACTGGAATCAGTCAATATATTGAAAAGATTTACCCTCCTGGCTGGGCCAGTCGCAGCAAATATAATTGTTGGTCTACAGCTCAAGGGAACTTGATCTTGTTTAGATGTAACGGGCAAGATGTCGGTGGCGGCGTTTTGCTCATCCTAAATGACTGCTTGGTAAGTCTGGAAACTCTTCAAAGCACCCCATCAGTCAATTAGTATTTCTTTCCATTAGAGCCAGAGGTGGGATCCAGCAGGTTCTCACAGGTTCCCGAAAGTAGGTTACTAATTATTTCTGTGTGCCGAGAGGGGGTTTACTTTCAATTGCGATTTTGCCGCTGTGGATTTTTGCCTTTAGTTACGCCTCCTCTTAGCAGTAGCTGCCAAGCAGAACTTGAAGAAGTCTAGCAGGGAGGTGCAATCGGCATGCGTGGCAGCCTCGCCCCCTAATGCGGCATTTGTTTCCTGCCTCCAAGGATCGTGGCACAGCCGCTGTGTCCCTGCCATTCCGCCCCAGGAATGCCCCCCGCCTCGAATGCCCAGCCACGCCCGTCCGCGTCTCCCTCGGGCCCAGCCCCATTGGCACTATGCCACGCCGCCAGTTTTAATCCCCACCATGGGGAACCTTGTTACTAAAAATTTTGGATCCCACTACCGATTAGGAAACCCCCCCCCCTTCTCTTTTTCCTCCTACTGTTTTTGGATAATTGCATGTTACAGGTTGGTCTTTATTGCTCCAAAGGAATTCCACTTTTAAAGGTGTTGTCAAGCAGAAATGTCACCAGAGACTGCTGCAAACTTACCTTGAGGAAGGTCCTTGGTTCAGTGGTAGAGCATTTGCTTGGGGTGCAGAAGGCCCCAGGTTCCATTCCTGGCATCTCCAGTTAAAAGGGACAGGTAGTAGGTGATGTGAAAGACCTTGATCTGAGACTTTGGAGAATTGCTGCCAGTCTGAGTGGACAGTACTGAGCTCGGTGGACCAAAGATCTGATTCAGTTTAAGATAGCTTTGTCTGTGTTCATGTGTGACCCCGGGGGAGTTGATACCTAGGGTTATAGGGACTCCATTAGATTAGGGAGTAATTTGGCACTCCTGATAAATAAGGACTGCTAATTCTATCAGCCCCTGCCAGCATGGCCAATTGGCAATGGCTGATGGGAATTGTAGTCCATAGCATCTGGAGCGCCAAAGGTTCGCCACCACGGCAGTAGACTAATAGGCACGCGGATTCGTGAGCTGCAGTAAAAGGGGGGATTGCTTTTCCCCCCTCTTCTTTCAGAACATCTCCTGACAAAAAAGGCAAGAAAGCCAAATTTTACTGCAGGCAACCTCCCAACATGGATATTAATATATGTGTATATCCCACAAGTGTGGGCATCAACCGACTATTGTGAGTTTTCCAGGCTGTGTGGCTGTGGTCTGTTAGTATTTACTTCTCACATTTCACCCGTATCTGTGGCTGGCATCTTCAGAGGTATGTCACGGTAGGGTGTGCTTCCATAGAGGAACTGCGTCACCGAGAGGAACACATCTTACTGTGATGTGCCTCTGAAGATGCCAGCCACAGATGTGGGTGAAACGTTAGAAGCAAAAACTACCAGACCACGCCCATACAGCCCGGAAAACCCACCAGTTGATTCTAGCCATGAAAGTCTTTGACAATACCTATGACAGTGGTGGTCCTTATATCTCCTTAGATAGTTATGGACTACAATTTTATCAGCTCCTGCCAGAATAATAATTGGCCAGCGCTCGGCAGGGGTTGATGGGAATTGTAGTCCATAACATCTGGAGTGTCAAAGGTTCACCACCACGGACCTATGAGCATCAACTTTCCTGAGAACAGAAGGTACTGCTGGCAGGCAACAGTGAGAAATCTCCTCAACCGTTCATGTCTTCTGCGAACAAATTGCCCGATCGAAACCCGTGTGGGCGTGGCTAAAGGTTGAAGTCCTCAGTAGCAAGTTGAGAGTTCCAGACATTGAACATAGAGAGTTAGTGCAGACAATTGGGAGAATCCTGTCATTGACAGCAAGGACGTGTAAAAATGGATCCTCTCCGTGCAATTTGGTGAAAATTCAGTAAGAAAAACCCAGAAGGCTGATTATAGGAAGTTCTCTGAAAACATCAGGTTCAATATCAGCTTGTCTGGGGGAGCAGAAGAAGTAAAGCAAGAAATGCTGACAATGCAGGGCGGGGAGGGAGGTTGGTTGCAGGATCAGATGCGGCCCTTTATTTCAGGCTCAGATGCAGCCCTTGATTCAGAGGTGGGATCCAGCAGGTTCTCACAGGTTCCCGAGAGTAGGTTACTAATTATTTGCGTGTGCCGTGAGGGGGTTACTAATTGGTGATTTTGCCACATGATTTTTGCCTTAGTTACGCCCCTCCTCTCAGCAGTTGCGCACAGAACTGGAAGCAGTCTAGCAGGAGGTGCACCGGGCGCTATGACAGCCCGGCGCTTCGGTATGCATTCGCTTTCCGCCTAAGGATCGGGCGCAGCTGCTGCTGGCCCTGCCGCAGCCCCTTCCAGCAATGCCCCGCCAGTCCTTCCGGAATGCCCGCCAATAACTCGTCAGTACAAGCTCCAGCCCAGCCCCATTGGCGCTACACCACAGTTTGAATCCCACCACCATGGGAACCTGTTACTAAAATGTTTGGATCCCACCACTGCCTTTATTTCAGGTTCAGATGCGGCCCTGGAATTTGTAATGAAACCAGAAATTGACCGCAAAGGATGGATTCAGGCCCAAGTCCATTTTGTCCCCTTCCTCATTCTGGTTAAGAGCTAGTTTTGAGTCCAGTAGCAGCTTAGACACCAGCAAGATTTGGTTAAATACAAGACCAAGAGAGCTTTGACGCTCGAAAGCCCATGCAGTTATTCCTTCCACATCACTGGCGTTAATGGCATGGTGCCCCCTGCAATCTGGAAATGCGCGTAAAACGTTTTGGCCCTCCCGTCATACCAGAAAATGGGTCTGATTCTTTTCTTTTTCTTTGCAATTCAAAAAAGAAATGGTATATTTATGATATTAAAAGATAAACTATGTTGGTCTTCTATAAGATTATACATATATTTTATGCATGTCTGTGTTTCTAAACGTTTTCTGTCATCTGTTGACGTTCGCTTGTCAGCATGGCGTAGTGGTTAAGAGTAGGTGGATTCTAATCTGGAGAACCGGGTTTGATTCCCCACTCCTCCACCTGAGTGGCGGAGGCTTATCTGGTGAACCAGATGTGCACTCCTACATTCCTGCTGGGTGATCTTGGGCTAGTCACAGTTCTCTCAGAACTCTCTCAGAAAGTCCTACCTCATAAGGTGTCTGTTGTGGGGAGTGGTAGGGAAAAGAGCTTGCAAGCCACCTTGAGTCTCCTTACAGGAGAGAAAGGTGGGGTATAAATCCCAACTCTTCTTCTTCATCATATGCGGCTTCCACAAAACTCCCGCAAAATTCCCATTTAATTTCTTATGCCAACCCAAAAGATATGCAAATCAAAATTGGGAAAGTTGCGGTGTGGAAAGGATCACCGTATTTTGAAACATTGCAAATTTCTAAGATGCTAACAGTTTCTAATCTAGTTCTTCAGCCGCAAACCAACATAAAATATCCTCTGGAAATTATTGCCCAGGAAAAAGTAGTTCTACTATAGTCTGAGCTGTCTATTTTTCAAACACCATCCAAGAAATACAGTTGTGGGTTTTAAATGGTTGCCGTACGCTATGTACCTGCCACGCAAGGTAAGAATGTCGAGGGGTGGTGTTTTTTTTGATGGTTAACAATTCAGTTTGAAATGAGCGACTGATTAAAAAGGGACAGCGAGGGAATGCAATTCCGTCTGATTGAATTCTTATCTGTGGATTTGCAAAGACAGGGTTTCCAGGAAGATTATTGACCAACTGGCATATCCCGTCTTTTCGCCAGAGCACCCACTGAGGCAGACTCATTACTGTGGACGCTTGCTGTGCAAAATTAAGATGTCCAGCAAATCAGATAGATTTATATGTGATTGTTTGGGACAGCTAAGCTTGCAGCCAAGCCGTGAAATGGTGACTTCAAATAATTTCTTGTGTATATGTGCGGGCGCACAGGAATGTGATTGTGGTGAATGTGTGGAGCTGAGTACATATTAGCATTTATCCAGGACTGGGGATAATCTCAGGTAAATTCCTTGAGCAGCCCATACCCTGATGCTTGTTTTCTGTCAGTGTGCAGTCTGGGGTGTTGTTGTGAGAATGTTGTACTCAACGCAGGGAGACTCAGTGTCAAATCCCTGCTCTCTGTGAAGCTCTTTTGGGTGACTTTGGACGAATCATCCTCAGTCAGTCTTACCTACTTCACAAGGTTGTATTCAGGATAAATGGAAGAAGAGTTGGTTTTCATGATCCTCTTTTCTCTGCCTTTAAAGAGTCTCAAATTGGCTTACAGTCACCTCCCCTTCCCCTTCCTGCAACAGGTACCTCAGGAGGTAGATGAGATTGAGAGAATTCTGAGAGAACTGTGACTCGGTCAAGGTCACCCAGCAGGCTTCATGGGAAGGAGCAGGGAAACAAACCCGGTTCTCCAGAGTCTGCCGCTCCTAACTACTGCGCCACACCGGAGAAAAGAACCACCCGTGAAGGAAAGGCGGCATAAACACAACATTCACTGAGTTTGAGTGGAGTTGTGGGTCGCGGGTTCGGAATTTGTTCCTAGATGCTGGTTTGTGGTTGGCATCTTCAGAGGTGTATCGCGATACACCTCTGAAGATGCCAGCCACAGATGCAGGCGTAAAATCTAGGAACAAAACCCACCAGGCCACGGCCACACAGCCCGGAAAACCCACCAGAACCAGTTGAATCCAGCCGTGGAAGCCTTCAACGATACAACATTCACTGTCGTATGCCCAAAAGCTTGGAAAAGGGATATTTGTTTTTGTTGGTTATGCACAAATGTGTGTGGGGTTGTTAGCCCTGAGGTGTAAATGTCAACATTTACCAAGGTTTAGACAATTATTATACATTTAGCTAGATCAGACACCTTCGAGATCAACAATAGTGGCACCTTGGAGATCAACAAGATTTCCCAGATGTGAGCTTTTGAGAGTCAATGCTCCCTTGGTGATTTCCTCACTGGCGATTAATCCTGGGATAGTCACCCGAAATATCCAGGTTCCCTTGAGATCTCCGAACTGTGGAACACAGATCAGCCCCGTTTCTAGCGCTCCCCCACCTTATCACGGGATTTTCCTGGAGCTGCTTGTATATGCACCTTTTTGAAAAAACACTCCCTAATAAGAGCTAATAAGAGATGGGGGCTACACATTTGAGGGTCCATAAGTTTGGTCCAGGCCGTCCAAAGCTATGGACTTCCAAAGGGGGTGCCACCATCCCCCATTGTTTCCAATGGGAGCTAATAGGAGATGGGGCTACACATTTGAGGGTCCATAAATTTGGCCCCTATGAACCAAACTTCTCCAAACCTGGGTGGTATCATCAGGAGGGATTCCTAAAGATACCCTGAAATTTTGGTGGTGTTATCTTAACCATTGCATCCCTGACAGCAGGCACCCCCACCCACCCAAGGGGCAGGCCTAGATGTCTTCACTAGAAACATTCTGCAGAGAGGATGTTAGAACCTGGACGAAAAGGTGTCAATTCTTTTGAAACTTGGTTGTATCTAGATTAAATTTTCAGTGGGAATGTGGCCCTTGTCAGATCCAAGTAAAAATAGACGTCCCTGTCTGACGAAGGGTGCTCTGACTCTTGAAAGATTGTATCCAGAAAATCAAGTTGGTTCCCAAGGCGCCACTGGACTCGAATGCTGTTTTACTGCAGTCCAATACAGTGGCTCTCTGAAATTGTCATAATGTATACGTGTGTGTTGTATAAGAGACATATGTATATATGGAAGTAAACATTCTGGAGTGTTTCTGGAATTTTCAAGTGTTCTCTTCATTAAAAAAAATGTCCATCATTCTAATTCCATGTCCCGCTGCGCTGTAACCATGGTGGGTTTATAAAGTCACCCTTCATAGATGCATGTCTCACTGCCTTCATTCATGTTTCCATATGTATGTAGAAACATAGCAAAGCAGACATTCCTAGAGACATTGCAGGACAACCTCATTGAGATGGACATTCTAACTTCCTCCCGACATGACGGTGCATACAATGATGGGTACGTTCGACATTTAATGTGGTCTTTTCCTCTTTCTACTTTGCTCTCATTTCTCTGGTCCTTGCATGACGATTAACTGGGCATATTTTTATTTTCATTTTTCACTTCCTGTCTCGCACAAGCTGATCCCCCCTCCCCTTCCTGTTTGCCCTCCACACCACGAGACAAATAAACTGTTATGAAAACAATGAGGTTCTTGAGGGTCCTGTACATATTAATGGCAGCCTCGTTAATATGCCGATCCATAGCATCTCATTGGCTCCCTTGTGACACCTTGGAAAACCATTTCACTAACACAGGGGCAGCTGTAGTGGTTTAACGGGCCACGAGGTTTGCTTTGCGTTTCGTCGGAGATGGTTGAGGCCGCCGGGTTCCATCTTGACAAGATTGTAAACATTCTAATCTTAATGTTTTGCATGTATGATTTTTTGGAGAGGGTGTGATAACCATAATACTTTTCTTCGACAGCGTTCCTTTCATTTTTTATCTCTAAGCAGCCCAACGGCGCCCCGGATCTTAGTGGCTTGGGCTAGCCAGATCTCAACAGTTCTTGGAAGCTAAGCAAAGTCAGCCCTGGTTATTTCTTAGATGGGAGTCTGCAGGTTGCTACATAGAGACAGCCAATGGCATACCACCTCATAAGAACATAAGAACATAAGAACTAGCCTGCTGGATCAGACTAGAGTCCATCTAGTCCAGCATTCTGCTACTCGCAGTGGCCCACCAGGTGCCTTTGGGAGCTCATGTGCAGGATGTGAAAGCAATGGCCTTCTGCTGCTGCTGCTGCTCCTGAGCACCTGGTCTGCTAAGGCATTTGCAATCTGAGATCAAGGAGGATCAAGATTGGTAGCCATAGATTGACTTCTCCTCCATAAATCTGTCCAAGCCCCTTTTAAAGCTATCCAGGTTAGTGGCCATCACCACCTCCTGTGGCAGCATATTCCAAACACCAATCACACGTTGCGTGAAGAAGTTTTTCCTTTTATTAGTCCTAATTCTTCCCCCCAGCATTTTCAATGAATGCCCCCTGGTTCTAGTATTGTGAGAAAGAGAGAAAAATTTCTCTGTCAACATTTTCTACCCCATGCATAATTTTATAGACTTCAATCATATCCCCTCAGACGTCTCCTCTCCAAACTAAAGAGTCCCAAACGCTGCAGCCTCTCCTCATAAGTAAAGGTGCTCCAGTCCCTCAATCATCCTCGTTGCCTTTCTCTGCACTTCTTTTTCTATCTCTTCGACATTCTTTTTTAGATGTATGCACCAGAACTGAACACAGTACTCCAAGTGCGTTGCACCACGGCTTTATATAAGGGCATGACAACCTTGCAGTTTTATTATCAACTCCTTTCCTAATTAGATCCCCAGCATAGAGTTTGCCTTTTTCACAGCTGCCATGCATTGAGTTGACATTCCCATGGAACTATCAACTAAGACGCCCAAATCCCTTTCCTGGTCTGTGACTGATAGCACTGACCCCTGTAGCGTGTATGTGAAGTTTGGATTTTTTGCCCCTATGTGCATCACTTTACATTTTGCTACATTGAACTGCATTTGCCATTTCTTAGCCCACTCACCTAATTTATCAAGGTCCGCTTGGAGCTCTTCGCAATCCTTTGTGGTTCTTACCACCCTACATAATTTGGTATCATCTGCAAACTTGGCCACCACACTACCCACCCCTACTTCCAGGTCATTTATGAATAAGTTAAAGAGCACTGGTCCCAAAACGGATCCTTGGGGGACACCACTCCCTACATCTCTCCATTGTGAGAACTTCCCATTTATACCCACCCTTTGTTTCCTGTTCCTCAACCAGTTTTTAATCCATAGGAGGACTTCCGAACATCCCTTGTCTTGAAAACCCCACAAGATTGACATAAGTGGTTGTAAATTAATGACACTTTCCTCTGCCACCGGCCTAAATGGCCCTTTACTTTGGCCGTTCTGTAGATTTTTCTACATTTCAGGGATAAGGGAAATCTCTTGTAACCTCTTTCTGTGGGTTCTGTGGGGCAGTACTTGGAAGGAGTTGCAAAGAACTAAATTTAAACAAAACAGTTTACTTCTCTTAACAAATAACACTTTTAAAACATTTAATGTTTAAACTTTACAGTCCTGTTAAGTTGGCATTTTCAAGTCCTTATTTACAGTCTACTGATATTGCCAAGTCCAATTCTTCTTTGCTGGTGGTTGGCTTTTGAAGACTTCAGAGGCTTGGCGAAACGGGATTCAAGATGATGAAGGTTCCCAGAAAACTCTCACCAGTTACATACACAAAAACCCTGAAACAATAAATTCTAACATTTACAATATAGCAAAAAAATAAACTCCCTTTCCCACTAGTTCCCAACAACATTGCAGTTACCTTAAACAAGGTGTTAAGGGCTTAATAAAATCAATCGAGGTCCCAGCCTGGTAGCCTCGCTTCCTCCAACCTCATGAGTTCTGCAGCCTTCTGCTTCTTTTCAGACTCCACCCCTTTCTGGGTCATCCCATTCTGACACAGGGGTTACACACCATTCTTTGGACGCTACTACGTTCCCTCCCTCACTCCCGGGAGTGGTCCCTTTTGGTTCAAGAAGTAGTGAGATTAACCCCAAAACAGACTTCAAAAAGAACTGAACAGTCTACCAAACCCCCGTTAAATAAGTTGTCACTGAACTACTGTTCATATTCCAGCTTTGCTTTGGAAATGGTGAGCACAGAATGCTTCTCATGTTGGGCCAAACCAATGGTCCATCGAGCTCAGCATTCTGTCTTTTGGTAGGGACCAACCAGATGGTCCAAGGTAGATTTGGCCAAGTGGATCTTCATGGTGGCTGGACAGGAGAAACAAAAGCAAGAACCTGGCAAGGCGTTTATTCTCCAAGAGGCCCGTTTATTCCATGTACCTTTAGCCAAATTATTACCACCATCTCTGTTCCTCTTTTCACTTGGTTCCTGGAACAATTTTATTTACAACTATCAGTAAAACCCATTGTACAAATACAATGGGCTCTAGAAAACTGTTGTCGGGTAACAGCACCCACTGAGAGGGCCAACCCCTCTTGCCTTTCCTCCTTTCCTGACCCTGCAATTTACCACAGAAAATGAAAACCTAGCCTAATTATTCAATAAAAAACATACTTACAGATTCCCCCCCCCACACACACACACACAGACAGGCTCTCCTGACTTTGCAAACGGACTGTTCCGGCTCAGCTGCAGTTTGACAGAGGGCGTTTCCCCACTCACCATGATGCCCCCTATGCCATGCACTGCTCTCAGCGCGCAGCATCCCTGTCGCGCACCCGGGCGTCCCCACGACCCCGCACTCTGGCGAGGTCATCAAAAGGCACTCTTTGCAAGAGCGCCAGGGATGCCGCGCGCTGAGGGGGCGCGACAGTGGCAGCGTCGGGGCAGCTGTGCTGTCGCCGCCCCTCTCGTGGGGAGTGCCGGGGGACTCCGCGCTACTCTCCTCAAGTAGTGCGGGGCTTAAGGTAAGTGGGGAAAGGCCCAGAGTTTGCTCCAAGTTCCAAGGAAGAAGTTCTTCAGAGTTCACCACAGGGACCTAGTCCTGGTAGGGAGAAGCCCACCGTGGGGGAGGAAGAGAGTATGGCTTCCTGTAGCAAGGGCAGCTTGGAAGTGTACTCTTTGACTTTCCTGGAGGAACTATAATCTAGGCCCTCCCGGGTGGCTGAGAACTACACTTCCCAGCAGCCCTCGCTTTGTCCGGTTTGCTGTCAGCAACAGACCACTCAATTATATAGTAAGATTTACTTTTATCTACGATCCACCGAATGCTCAAGATACACAATTTGCATTTTAAGCAAATAACGCTGCAAAAGTAAACCACACGAGGGCCGAACCTTTTAAACATTTCCCGAACAATGTTGATATGGCCATAGAAGGGGCAGCAGCTTTGTTGACCGTTGTTTTTGTTATGTAAACACTCAAGCCCTGTTCGCAACTTGCAGTGAATGCCTGTACAATCCATGTATTATGTATACTCAAATTTTTGTTTTCCCTGTGTTGAATAATTCTTTTGTCACATTCACTGTATGAGCAGCTGGTAATGTACAATTTAAAACCCTGTGTTTATCCAGGTCCTTGGCTTTATTTTTAAAATGTACATACATTGGCTCTTTCTTTAAAGTGGATTATGCTTGTGCTCGCAGCACAAATGTGTTAGCTATAATTTGCAGCCAGGGCTCCTGTCCCGCCAAACCACATGTACAAAAGATTTCAAATGTTCTTGAAGTGAACTGTAAGCAACTACCAGGGCTCTGGAAATCTACCTGGCAGTATTTAATGCTTCCCTAAATCACCTGCTTATCGGCTGGAGCATTTCCTTGACAATTATGCTTTCAGCCGTGGAAATCTGTCTAAGTTTGTGCTTTGCCCGTGCTCCCAAGCATTGCTCCCACCAGCCTTTAAGAACTGGCATTTGCCGAAAATTGTAGTGCAGTCTAAAGCAGAATCACACAACTAATAAAGGGAGCTTGGATTCTCAAAAGCTTGTGCTCTGGAAATCATGTTGGTCTTTAAAGTGCTACTGGACTTGAATATTGCTTTTTTTACTGCAGACCCATGTGAAACAGAATTTTCTAGGAGATGGTCTTTCATCAATCAAAGGTTGCTTCCTCAAACATTTTCTTTTGCTTCTCCTGGCTATTTGTCACGGAGATCTGCTACTCTCTGGTAAAGTGAGCTTTAATTCTAGAGAAGAAGAAGAAGAAGAAGAGTTTGGATTTATATCTCCCCTTTTTCTCCTGTAAGGAGACTCAAAGGGGCTTACAGTCTACTGCCACCCCCACCCCCCCAAACAAACACCCTGTGGGTAGGGGCTGAGAGAGCTCCGAAGTACTGTGACTAGCCCAGCTGGCATATGTTGGAGTGCACAAGCTAATCTGGTTCACCAGATAAGCCTCCACAGCTCAAGTGGCAGAGCGGGGAATCAAACCCAGTTCTCCGGATTAGAATGCACCTGCTCTTAACCACTACCCGACACTGGGTCTCATGTTGGCTCACCACGCTGGTTCTAGAAAGCTTATACCCTGGAAAATTTTGTTGGCCTTTAAAGTTCTAAGTCAGGGGTCTTCAAACTATGGCCCCCCAGAGGTTCATGAACTACAATTCCCATCAGCCCTGCCACTTGGCCATGCTGGCAGGGGCTGATGGAAATTGTAGTCCATGAACATCTGGAGGGCCATAGTTTGAAGACCCCTGTTCCAAGTGATCCATTGGGTAGGGCGGTCAGGTGCAGTCCTGCAATCAAAGCTCTGCTCATGACCTGAGTTTGATCCTGAGGGAAGTCGGTTTCAGGCAGATGGCTCAAGGTTGACTCAGCCTTCCAGCCTTCCAAGGTTGGTAAAATGAGTTCTCCGCTTCCTGGGGGTAAAGTGTAGACGACTGAGGAAGGCCGTGGCAAAACGCCACGAAAACGGAGGTTCCCTAGGAAACGTTACGAGGTGATGTCACCCCACGGGTCAGCAATGGCACTGGGGACTACCTTTATCTTAAGGTGCTACTAGACCAGACCTGGGCATTATACGGCCCGCGGGCCACATCCGGCCCACCAGATGACCCTGACTGGCCCCCCTGCCGTGCTGGGGAGCAAGGCGTCTTTGAAAGCCCCGCAGAAGCTGGTTGCCTTGGCTGCCGGCTTCTACGGGGCTTTCAAAAGCGCCTCACCCCCCTGCCTTGCTGGGGAGCGAGGCATCTTTGAAAGCCCCGCAGAAGCCAGTTGCCTTGGCTGCCAGCTTCTGCGGGGCTTTTAAAGCGCCTCGCCCCCCTGCCTTTTGGCCTGGCCCTCCACAATATTTTCTGTTTCTTATGTGGCCCCATGGAAAAAATTATTGCCCACCCCTGTACTAGACTTTGCTCTACTTCTGCAGTCTGACATGGTTTCCCACCCAAAACCATTGACTCCAGTGGACTGAGAAGAATGTAACTCTGTTTACAACAGGTCTGCTCAGAATTCCACTCAGGCCAACTTCCACAAAAGCGTTCTAAGAATGGCACTGTTAGGCACTTAGATTACTTTCATGCCAACTAATTGGACGTGGTTTGTACCATGAAATACCACAAGTTACTTTGTGGGGCCCACAGCTGCGTCCTGGCCAATGTTGTACTCAATTTCTTCATGACTGAGGACAGAACCGCCCTCATCTTGATGGTCCAGCCCAGCCTCATCTGATCTCACAAGCCAAGCAGGGTCATCCCTAGCTAGTACTTGGATGGACGAGCGCCAAGGAAATCCAGGGTTGCTATGTGGGGGCAGGGAATGGCAAACCACCTCTGCTGATCTCGTGCCTTGAAAACCCTACTATCGACTGTGACTTGATAGCTCTTTCCGCCATGAAGGACAGAGCCGCACTTTGTCTTGTCAAACATACATTCCCAAGGAACACACAAACACGCAAGTCGGACAAGGCCGTGTTCCTCTAGCCAAGACTATATCCCGTTTTGTTGCTTGTCGGTGGGAAATAGCTTTTTTCAAATTAGTTCTGAGTGTGTGTGTGTCGGGGGGGGGGGGGGGGCAAATTAAATCTTCCCTTGTACTGTCAAAGGGTTTCACAGCCGGATTCAACTGGTTCTGGTGGGTTTTCCGGGCTGTGTGGCCGTGGTCTGGTGGATCTTGTTCCTAACGTTTCGCCTGCATCTGTGGCTGGCATCGTCAGAGGTGTATTACAGAGGGAAGTCTGTTACACACTGTGTAACAGATGCAGGCGAAACGTTAGGAACCACCAGACCACGGCCACACAGTCCGGAAAGCCCACCAGAACCAGTTAAATCTTCCCTTGTTCTTGCTGGTATTTGTCTACAAGTACACCTCCCCTCCCCCACCAGTTACGTACTGGATTAGAACTTCTGGTTTTGCCCTTCATAAAAGATCCAAGACTTTGAGCCAAACTACACATTACAGGCAGGTCATCAACGCCATTTCAGATAAGAATTTAGCATCTTAAAATTGCCATGACGGCCCAATCCTGGTTAGGCCCGCAGCGCAGCAGCGCAATACACATTTCGTCCCCCCCCCCAATACCTTTTCAAGTGTTAAACCAGCTCTTCACAACTGCTGAATTGTGATCCAACACAGTCTCAGCAGCCGCTCCCGTAACATGTAGTTTGGCTCCTAAACTCCAGCTAACGTTTTCCCAAAAGTACTTGGAACAAAAATTCCAGTATACCACAAAGTTGGATGGCAGTTTCTGCCAAGCCCTTGGCTTGACCAGCCAGTTCCTCTGTCCCTAATTCTTTTATTCTTTCATTAGTGGCAAACCTTCAAGGATGCAGTCAGTCAGTATATGTGGAGCACATTAATCATATGTCCCCCCCCCCCCAAAAAAAAAAATTGGTTACACCATACAAAAATTTAGGCCCCTTCCGCACACGCAAAATAATGCGTTTTCAAACCACTTTCACAACTGTTTGCAAGTGGATTTTGCTATTCCGCACAGCTTCAAAGAGCACTGAAAGCAGTTTGAAAGTGCATTATTCTGCGTGTGCAGAATGAGCCTTAGTTCTTTCCAAGAAGGAAAAAAAAACTCTGTGCAAAAGGAATGCATAAATATCTACTCAGGACAACCCAATATAGCAAAACCTCAGGGATTATATCAAAAGGTGTCATTAGAGCTGTCCTTGACTCTCTGTGTAAACCGTTTCTGCAAATGACTTTGAGGGGCCAGCACACACACACACACACACACACACACACACACACACACACACACACACACACACACACACACACACACATCCTCCCATAACCTGCGCTTGGAACGATTTCATTTCACTTTTAGTCTTCGTTTCCTCACGGAGGTACGAATCGATAGCTTCAGTGCTGTCCGCAGCCTTATCTCTCTCTCTCTCTCTCTCTCTCTCTCTTTTAAGTTGTGTGTGTTTTCTTTTATTTCTTCTGCGATTTCCTTCTCTCTGATGCATGGTGCTGATGTCGAAAAACGAAACTGCTCTCTCCGAAACTCTGGGCCGTTGCTTTGTGTCGAGCCAGCCAATCACCTGCGTTTTCTCTCGCTCTCTCGCTCTTTCCACAGGCACTTTCTGTTCAAGCCGGGCGGGACCTCTCCCCTCTTTTGTACGACGTCGCAGGGTTACCCCTTGACATCCAGCACTGTTTACTCGCCTCCTCCTAGACCCCTTCCCCGAAGTACGTTCTCTAGGCCAGCCTTTAACCTGAAGAAACCCTACAAATACTGCACCTGGAAATGTGCCGCCTTGAGTGCCATTATCGTCTCCGCCGCGCTGGTGATACTGCTGGCATATTTTATCGGTAAGCATGCCTTTCCCTTTAAACACCTTTGCAAGGTCTGTGTGATTATTGCCGGGGAGCGCGACTCTGTCGTCGCTGTTGAATCGCGCAGTGGAATGTTTTCTGTGTACGCTGCTGTGACCATAACTGGGGTTTTTTTTTCAGCTGGGGGGATTTATTGGAGAAATCCACTCTCGTCTTTCCTAGATGAGGTCCAGAGATCTCAGTCCTCCATTTGACTACGACGAGACGAGGGCTGGATCACAAAGATAGTGTTATTTTTCAGTGCTAGTCCAGGGCTGGCTCCTTGTGAGCAACGAGATCCTTGTGAGCAACGAAGGCACCCTCTTTTCAAAGTCTCCTCCCTCCCCTCGTTTGCATCAACCATGGTTAAGTGCTACATGTGCAGCAACAAACCACGGTTAAGCACAAGCTAAGGTTCCCATTGTAACTGGCATTTGCAAACCAGGGTTTGGAAGGAACCAGTGTTACATCTGCATGGGTCCTATCTTCTGGGGGGGATGCAAGCCTGAAGAGCCGTCACCTCAGCTTTTAAAGACAATTCACCTGTCACGTAGAATCCATGCGATGAGGTTCATCTCATACGAAACTCGCTTTGTTGTCCCTCAGTGGAAGGGAAAAGAAAAGATCCTGTGTTTCAGCTTTGGGTTGTTTTTACTTCTCGTTGTTTTGGCAGGGGTGTTGTAACTCACCGCTCAGTCCTCTGGGGCTTGTGGTGATACAGAAGGGAAATCAAGGGGACGTTCCCCTTCTTCGTGATCCCATTTCTGCTGGATTGGCTGCCGTAAGAAAGATAGCTACAGGAGGATTTGCGAAGGGCTCTGCAGCTACAATTACAATGCAGTTGTTTTTTAATGTCCAAGTGGGGGACAGATGGTCCGTGATTCCGTTACACCAGATTTGCAAGTGATACGGCCACCAGGAACAGCAGTCAGCCCTGGATAAATGCGCTGTCGTTGAAAACACTGGGCATAATTTGGCAACGTCACCAGAAAGACAGGATGCGTCATGAAAGTGAAGAAGAATTAGGCCTTATTTCAGAGGAGGCTTTAGGTGTGGGAGGTTTCCAGTGCATTAAGAATCTCCGGTGCTTGCACATGTTCCCCTATTATGTGAACACTAAGGCCCTTTCCACTCGGGCCAATAAACACAGGGCGCAGCAGGGGTACACAAGCCCTGTGCAGCTATGGTCTGTTTGCATGCCTCCGTGTGAGCGGCCCTGGAGCCAATGCGGCAGGTCGATGCCCCTTCGCACGTAGCGGTGCAGGAGAGAGGCGGGGAGGAGAAAACAATAAGACATGGCCAAGTAATGCGCCTCCCACATGGGGCCATTTGCTCGGCGGTGACTCCAACCTGTCCTTTCTAAAAAGAATTGCTGACAGCACGATTTTCATTTAAGGCAGGTTGGGGCGGATAAAGCAGGGCAGACCTGATGCAGGGGCGGGAACTGTGTGAAGACCCCGCCCACAACGGGTTATATCCAGAGGTGGGATCCAGCAGGTTCTCCCAGGTTCCCGAGAGTAGGTTACTAATGATTTGTGTGTGCCGAGAGGGGGTTACTAATTGGTGATTTTGCCATGGGATTTTTGCCTTAGTGACGCCCCTCCTCTCAGCAGTAGCGCGCAGAACTTGAAGCAGTCTAGCAGGAGGTGCACCGGCGTGCGTGGCAGCCTGTGCCTGCATGAATTCGTTTCCCGCCCCAGGACTGGCGCAGCCACTGCGTCCTTGCCACAGCCCTGCCCTGGAATGCCCGCCCCCGTCCCCGTTGTGCTCCTCCCAGCCCCATTGGCGCTACACCACAGTTTGAATCCCACCACCATGGGAACCTGTTACTAAAATTTTTGGATCCCACCACTGGTTATATACCATTGTTACCCCGTATTAGATGGCCCATGCGGAAAGGGCTTAAGTCAGAGTATTGGTCCGGCTAGCTCACTATTTCCTACTCTGACTGGCAGCAGCTCCCCAGTGTCTCAGTTATTTCTCGGCGCGTGCCACCGGAGATCCTTTGAACCGGAGGTGATACAGCCTGCTGGGTTTGCTGAGCCAACGGGCCCTGTCCCTTCTCACAGTGGGAAGCAAGCAACAAGTGAATGATATTGTGGAGCATTTGCATACGGGTGGGGAGAGAACAGAGGAAAACGTGGCATCAGGAAAATTACATTTTTAAATGAATGTAGCACTGTTTGTCAGTTGTGGTCTGTATACGTTAAGGGGCAGAGAGCCAGCTATTCTTCTCATTAAGAACCTCCTCCCTGGTACATCTTCAGCATAGCCATGAAGAGAAACTTTTTTTTTAAAAAAAGTGAAAACCCGCAAACAAAATAAGTCGTACCTACTATATGTATTCTTCGTTACCTAGGAAACAGCCCCTTTCTCACCTCTTTTTCTGTCTCCAACAAATTACTGATTGTTGCTGACTGGTGGAAGGGAACCTGAAGATGGAAAGATTTGATTTTTTAAAGCTGATTTTTCCTCAGTCTAGAATAATTAATTTAACTCACCTTTCACCTGTGTGAAGAACGGAACCCACAACCTCTCTGACTGACTGTTCCCTGTTTCAGTCTCTGACCGTTTCCACACAAGTCATTGAAAACGTTTGCGAAATGTTTTCAATCCTCCCCTTTTGGTTGCACTCATTCCCTCGAAACGGTTTCTGGCCGCCATTTTGTGATTCTCCTGTTCGATTTTTACTTCTCTTTGGATTAGTAGCTTCAATGCTTTAAAGCCTCATGCTGTGATTCTCCATAGGTTGTGCACTTAAGGCTTTGAGAATATCACCACCACCCCAAGAAAAGTTTTCATTATTAAAATAAAGCTCAGAAAATGGTGCCGAGGAGGATATCTGGGAACTGCCGAGAGGAGTGGGAAACGTTTTGAGGATGCACATGCAGGAAGTGAAAACGTTTTGAAAACTCCTCGGAAGGAGTTTTATTTCCTACCTGAAAACATTTTATTTGGGTTTTGCGGAAGGGGCCTCTTTGAGGTATAAGGCATCAGGTGGTGCATCAGTGGGGCTCAGAAGGCCTTTCCCAGTTCCAAAAGCTTTCTGTGGGGCTTTCCCCACCGACAGAGTTGAACTGGTTTCTACCTAGGTTCGCCTCAGTGAATCCCCGCTGCCACCGAGCTCAACATTGTTTTGTCTCAGGTTCCCCCCCCCCCCCCCAGAACTGCAACATCCTTGTCGCAGTTATGAACTACACTTTTCTGCCGGAACAAGGTCGATACCGCTTCAAAGCTTCGAAGTGGGGAAGCATCGAAACGACACCTCATCCGTTGAACCAATTATGAGCCGTTTTTGTGGCATGAGCAGAACGGGAGAGTCGTGGCGGGCAGAAAGCGCTTGTAACTGTAAACTGTAAAAACTGTAAAAAAAAAAGAACACTCCCGTTTCCCGCCGTAACACAAGCGCCAATCACGATCGAGGAGCGAAACAGGCACCAAGATGATCCCGCCCACTTAGCTCGGACCAGGGGGCCAACTCAGTTGGTGTGGGAACAGCCTGGAATCGCCCTCCACTGAAGGGAACCGAGTCGACCTTAGCTCCCTTCTGTAGTGGGGAAAGCCCCTGTATAGAAGTGCATGTCTGAACCTCTGTATTCAAGTGCTAAATGTCTAAACTCAACTTCAAAAGAACTGAGGTTATAAGACAGTTCCTTTTACTGCTGGATAGATTGCTGCGTCTTTTGTTTTGTAACCTGTGATTCTGGTTGGGCATCTGCCTCCTCGGTACTCGAACCTGGCTTGGCAATGATAGGGTCGCCAACCACAAGGCAAGGCCCAGAATTACAGTTGTTCTCCAAATTACGGAGATCGGTTTCCCCTGCAGAAAATAGCTGCTTTCGAGAGCGGACCCTATGACAATATACCCTGCTGAGGCCCCTCCCCAAACTGTAGCACACCCAGGCTCCGCCCCCAAACATCCAGTCTGTCAATCAGTCTGTCACTCTTTATTATGGTCACAGACTAACCCAAGATAAAAAGGTAAAGGTAAAGGAGCAGCAGTGGCGTAGGAGGTTAAGAGCTTGTGTATCTAATCTGGAGGAACCGGGTTTGATTCCCCGCTCTGCCGCCTGAGCTGTGGAGGCTTATCTGGGGAATTCAGATTAGCCTGTGCACTCCCACACACGCCAACTGGGTGACCTTGGGCTAGTCACAGCTTCTCAGAGCTCTCTCAGCCCCACCTACCTCACAGGGTGTTTGTTGTGAGGGGGGAAGGGCAAGGAGATTGTAAGCCCCTTTGAGTCTCCTGCAGGAGAGAAAAGGGGGATATAAATCCAAACTCTTCTTCTTCTTCTAAAGGATGAAACATATTACTGGATTAAACAGATGTACATCTAAAAGGAATAAAAGCAAAAGCTACTGGTACCAGGCAGTTGGGGGGGCACGAAAGGTTTTGGAATATAAATACTAAAGGGCATAAATACTAAAGGGCTATAAAAACTTTAAAAGGGCCACAGACATAATAAACAATAAAATTGGTAGTTTGAAGGCTAGAACGATTAAATCACATCACTGAGCCTTCTTTATTGCACCAATCATGCTGCAGCATCCTTCAAGTGCTTCTACGCAGAACATGGCCACATTTTATTCTAAGTCAGGACTGAAATCTGTGAGCAGCGACCCTGAATGGACATTTCAGAACCATGTAGCTCAGCCGTGGCCCGTTTTGAATCGACACGCAGCTGATAAAGTTTGTCTGTTATCCAGATTTTACAATATATATTATTTGTATGCTTTGAATTCCAAGTAATGATTTCCTTCAAATAAACCTTATTTATTTAAATATCCCCCCCTCCCCGGCCTTCACACCACTTATGGTGGCTCAAGGGGGCTTCTGTTTCGGACAAAAATCATTAAAATCAGTAAGGCACACTTCGTTAGTTTGTTTAGAACATTTACTAGCTGCCTTTCTTCCTTATGGAGCTCGAGGCATCTTGTGATATAAATAAAATGTGTAAAAAGGGATGCATAATCATACGTAAAACCAAAATTTAAAATCACACTTTAGGACTGTTTTAATCAAATGCAATCCTAAATAAATCTGTCTTTGGCAGCCTCCTAAAGATAGAGAGTGAGGGGCCTAGGCACCCCACCCCCACCCCCGGAAGGCATTTCCAAAATTTGGGGGAAGTCACTGAAAAGTTCCTATCTTGTGTACCCACCAAACAAACTGCTTTGACGGATGGGACAGTCAGGAGGGCCTCTTTCCATGATCTTAATTTCGGGGTAGGACAGTGGTGGTGAACCTTTGGAACTCCAGATGTTATGGACTACAATTCCCATCAGCCCCCATAATTGGCCATGCTGGCAGGGGCTGATGGGAATTGTAGTCCATAACATCTGGAGTGCCAAAGGTTCGCCACCACGGGGGTAGGAACATACAAGAGAGGATGGCCCTTTACATGGACTATGACATCAGCAAAAGATACTAAACTTTGCCTTAGAAAAAGATGGTGGTACGGTCAGTTGAGGTGCAGCTGTCAAAAAATGGTCTGCTTCCACATTAGAATATAGTCCCAAATGAATATGAGAATTATCATTCATTTTTATACGCTGCTTTTGCCAAAACCATTATTTTGTCCATTGTTGAACATGGTGATTTGATACAAGAGTATTTATAGTTATGTATAATTACACTGAATGCCAAAATGTATTTTTACTTTCAAACGGATGGTGGTGGGGAGCAGGGCTGGGCAGTAGCTAGGAGCCAGGCAGAGCATTCTACAACGAAGAAGGAGGAGGAGGAGGAGAAGGAGAAGAGGAGGAGGAGGAGTAGTTTGGAATTATTTTTTTAAATTCACTTCTATTAATAAATTTAAAATACAATACAACGTTAAATCACTTAATTTGTACATACAAAAAAAATTGCTAAATATAATTATACATACATTCTCTTTGGAGTTTGGAATTATATCCCACCTTTCTCTCCCGTAAGGAGATTCAAGGTGGCTTACAACCTCCTTTCCCTTCCTCTCCCCACAACAGACACCTTGTGAGGTAGGTGGGGCTGAGAGAGAGCTCAGAAGAACTGTGACCAGCCTAAGGTCCCCCAGCTGGCGTGTGTTGGAGTGCACAGGCTAATCTGAATTCCCCAGATAAGCCTGCGCAGCTCAAGCGGCAGAGCGGGGAATCAAACCCGGTTCCTCCAGATTAGAGTACACCCCCCTCTTAAAAACTACGTCACTGCTGCTCACAAAGAAGGTCCGGCATGCTTAGTTCTGTGGCGGGGGAATATACAACCCCACTTACACCTTTTGCTGAGACAGACTAACCTTCATAAGCCGAGCTCACTTCCTTAATTTACAGCAAAGATCTGACTAGACAAAACGGACTTAGAAGTCGTTTTTTTTTTTTTTTTTTGCAAAATTGAGCCGCAGGAGGGACGCCTCCTTTGAGAGCCTGTTGATAATGCTGAGGCAGTTATGAGATGGAGCAGGTCTGAGGGGAGAGGAGACCAAAGTAATACAAGGTGCTGGTTGAGGGAGCTCAGAGAGGACCTGGAGAGTACAGAGGTGCATTCTGGGAGACAGGGTCTGTCAGGCCCCAGGTTGTAAAGAGCCTCGAAGGTCAACAGCATCGCCTTGACTTGGACCCGCCTCCGAGTTCTAACCGGTGGGTCAGCATTCTGTAAAAACACCGACTTCTGAATCAATTCCACGTTGTGTTTCTATAAACTGTACTCTAAGCTGCCTCTGGATTTGAACCTCCTGCCCTCACGTACGCTCTAAATGTTTTGCTTTGTCAGACGTTACTGAAAAAAAAATGATATTTTAAGCTTAGACGAAAACTTACAAGCGCTTTGATGGCACAGGAGGGGAAGTGCTTATTTAAAGGAATGGGGGTTTTTTGTCTGTGCATTTTAACAGAGCGGTCTCTAAAAGGGCAAGGCCCGGCGATTGGTAGAACCACGGTCTCCTGAGTACCCCCCACCGTGCAGTTTCTCATCATTCCTCAACTTTGCGTTCATTCACATTTGCCTCAAATTGACCCCGCGTAAGTGAACCGAATGGCTCATCGGGGGCTATCTAGGAAAACAGACTATAGATTTATGCGGCTATGAAATGCGCATATTTTGAGGACGCTTTCGATGATGACAGAAAGGTATTTCCTCAACCTGGAATGTATTTTTCCTCCGTTTTGGAATCGTTTTTAAATAGGGCACGGCAAATGGTTTTCTCTGTTTTTAAGGTTTGTTCCCTGCTTTTGGGACTGTTGGAGGAGGGGGGATCCCGCAGCCCCTAAGATGAGCTCCCCTTTTTATACGGTTGCGCTCCTGGGATTCTGACAATCAAGTTTTGATTTTTGCGCTTGGTTTCTCAACGATTAAGGATCGAGAATACGATAGCAGTTTCACTCGTTTCAGCGCACCATGTGAGTCGAAAAGAGAGTTGGTGTGGTGTCATGGTTTAGAGCAGGTGGATTCTAAACTGGAGAACTGGGTTTGATTCCCCACTCCTCAACCTGAGTGGCAGAGGCCTATCTGGTGAACCAGATGTGTTTCTGCACTCCTACATTCCTGCGGGATGACAGTTCTCTCTGAACTCTCTCAGCCCCACCTACCTGTTGTGGGGAGAGGAAGGGACAGGAGCTCGTAAGCCACCTTGAGTCTCCTTACAGGAGAGAAAGGGGGGTATAAATCCGAACTTTTCTTCTTCTAATGCCACATTATCATATGACTCTTATTTGTTCCTGTTGTCTTAATTATCCTTCTCCTCCTTCCCTCCCCCCGCCCCACGCTGGGTTGTAGACTTGTTTCATACTTTGGGTCCCTTCTTAAGCGGGCGCCGCAGGAAGATCAGAAATGATTAATCAGCGAGCATTAAATTGGTCGCAGCGTGATAGAATGTGCAGCCACCTTTCATCATTTGCCAAGCATGTTTAACCTGTGGTACCTCATTTATCTTGCGTTATCCTTACAAACCAAGTTGACACTGGACATTATCTCTTGTCTGTCAGAGGAACCTCTGCTCTAAGAACATAAGAACATAAGAACTAGCCTGCTGGATCAGACCAGAGTCCATCTAGTCCAGCATTCTGCTACTCGCAGTGGCCCACCAGGTGCCTTTGGGAGCTCATGTGCAGGATGTGAAAGCAATGGCCTTCTGCTGCTGCTGCTGCTCCTGAGCACCTGGTCTGCTAAGGCATTTGCAATCTGAGATCAAGGAGGATCAAGATTGGTAGCCATAGATCGACTTCTCCTCCATAAATCTGTCCAAGCCCTTTTTAAAGCTATCCAGGTTAGTGGCCATCACCACCTCCTGTGGCAGCATATTCCAAACACCAATCACACGTTGCGTGAAGAAGTGTTTCCTTTTATTTGTCCTAATTCTCCCCCCCCAGCATTTTCAATGAATGCCCCCTGGTTCTAGTATTGTGAGAAAGGGAGAAAAATTTCTCTCTGTCAACATTTTCTAGCCCATGCATAATTTTATAGACTTCAATCCTATCCCCTCTCAGATGTCTCCTCTCCAAACTAAAGAGTCCCAAACGCTGCAGCCTCTCCTCATAAGGAAGGTGCTCCAGTCCCTCAATCATCCTCGTTGCCCTTCTCTGCACTTTTTCTATCTCTTCGATATCCTTTTTGAGATGTGGCGACCAGAACTGAACACATGCTCTGTTCATGTCAAAACTTCAGCATCCGTCGAAAGTAGAAAGGGACGGTCGAGATCCTTTTTTTTCCTCTCTAGACTTCCAAACAGTTGTTCTTTGTGTGTGTAAATGCAATGAAACAGTGCTGATGGGAAAACCAACAATGTCCTACTTCCTTGCCCTGTGAATGCAAGAGAATGACCGAGCTGGTCATCATTCACCTGGTTAAAAGATGGCAACCTACATTGATTCTCTGAAGTGTGGATGTTACAGGAGTGGAGTGAGGGGGAACTGCGCCCAGGACACGTGCCCTTGCTGCGGCACCGCCTACCCCCTGCCCAGAACACCCCCACCATGCCCTCTCCATGGCCCGGCCCCCCCCCCCCCCCCCGCTGCGGTGCCACCTGGGGCATCACGTCCCCCCTCGTCCCATTGGCGCTACGCCACTGGGATGTTGGGTGGTCTGAGTCAAACAATTGGCAGCCAAGAGCAAGCTGAGGCAGAGGGTCCATGATATTGGACTTTGTTTGACTCAGGCTGTGCCGATGATGCCAATTGGTGTAGGCTTACCCAACAGCCTAGGTCCTAATTAGGTCCAACAACATGAAGGCCACGACTCATCATTTTTCCAAGACCATTTAAGAACTTAAGAATAACCCTGCTGGATCAGACCACTGGCCCCTCTAGTCATAAGAACATAAGAACAAGCCAGCTGGATCAGACCAGAGTCCATCTAGTCCAGCTCTCTGCTACTCGCAGTGGCCCACCAGGTACCTTTGGGAGCTCACATGCAGGAGGTGAAAGCAATGGCCTTCTTCCTGTCTCACACAGTGGTCCTCCACTTCCTCTGGAGGTTTAAGTTCCTCTGGAGACCCAAGTCCATTCCTTTGTGAAACGGTATTAAAAATTCGGCACAGCATCACAAGAGCAGTGTCCATTGGCACGTGGATTCCATCCACGAGAAATGAGGTCTCCTCCACGCAACATCTGGCCACTTTTCCATTGTTGTAGGCGAGACTGGCAAAACGCCAGGAATTTGCTGGTCATGTTGAACTGGTGGTTACCACGAGCGGTAATTGGTAATTTTCTAAAAAGAACTATCAGTTATTCAAAATCAAATTAATTGGCTCAGCTCAGCATAAACATATTTAATGAAGAACTTCTGTCAGGCCCGCTGATCTAATCAGCAGGTGGAAAAAAAATGCAGATATTTAATTAGATTTAATGAACAATTGTGTTTAATTTCAAGTATAATCAATTATTAATTAATGTAATGAGCGACTCTGACTGAGTTTACTAATTAACTCATTTAAAAATTATGAATAACCTTTTCATTTGTAATTATTTTCTACATCCTGTCAAGCCGAAGATAAAAAATCGTGTCACCTATCCGGAGAAAGTGGGGGAAAAAATCTTTCAGTCACGATTTTCTTTTCTGACTTTAAAGTGAAAGTTTTAATGAAAATACTGATTTTATATTCCCCAATTCATTTAAAATAATGGGATCGTATTTTCCGACTTTGTAATCACATTATATATATTTTTATTATTTTGTTGGGTAATATTTCATCCTTCAACTTAGACCACTAATTTTAATTAAGTTTTGGTATTAATTTTGAGCAACGTTGACAAAATGCATCCTACATCGGCTTAAGTTAGATTAAGAAAAGTAATGAGCTTGGTTTTATTACATCAAAGCATCTAAACTATATTATATGGCTAACTAAAAAAACCTTAGTATAATTCTGCAGAGGTATGATTGATTTTGTTATCTCAGAGTATCAAATTAAAGAAAGTTTTCCCCTCTTCTCTCTGCTTAACCCATCGACTGATAACGACGTTAGTTACATTTAAGTGTGACTTATAGTCACTTGAATTTTATAAGAGATAGGAAATCCAAAGCTTATATTAAGATGTCTGTCTTATTTTCAATCTCAAGCCTGTGCGAACACAATTATATGAAACGTAACATGGTTGTAAGGATCTGAGGTGCCAGACAAGACTCCAAAGAATACATATTTTCTGAAAAGTAATAGCTTTATAGGCTGCTGAACAAATCCTTCCATTAAAAAAAAAACAAGGACATGAGATTCAAACATCTGACTGTTGGCTTTTGAGTCTCCTGTAATCATTGGCTGATCTTCTCTGATGTCACAGAAAGTTTAAAGCTATCCAGGGCAAGGTAACTTTTGATACCTTAAATATATAAACCTGAAATAAACCTAGATATCTTTAAAAGGGGCTTGGACAGATTTATGGAGGAGAAGTCGATCTATGGCTACCAATCTTGATCCTCCTTGATCTCAGATTGCAAATGCCTTAGCAGGTGCTCAGGAGCAGCAGCAGCAGCAGAAGGCCATTGCTTTCACCTCCTGCACGTGAGCTCCCAAAGGCACCTGGTGGGCCACGGCGAGTAGCAGAGTGCTGGACTAGATGGACTCTTGTCTGATCCAGCAGGCTAGTTCTTATGTTCTTATATTGGGTTCTTAGGCCTATTGTGCATGCAGGACTTCCACAGCAGCTCTTTTCCTTGCTGTGGGTTTTTCCCACAATTGTCTATTTAAATTGGGAATTCTCCCACTGCAAGGCATCCCTGGCCGAGCCAACCGCCATTTTGTTTCCTTAATACGTTTTAAATTAATTTTTATTCATATAAAAACAGAAACCATAAAGGAATAGAGGGCATCAAACCATTTGAAACACACATTGGAACTAGTTTCTCTGGATGATTACTTCCCAGATGTGTCTGTAGCCTCAGTGCGTCTTTAGTCCACTCTGTCATGTTGGGCATAGCTTGATGAATCCAAAATGGCTGCCTCGTTTTGTCAGTCGTCACTTCAGCACCACATATGGTATCCTGCTGTGACCTGCCACGGTAGGAAACACTGGATTAAGATGATGGTTGGTGTTGTGTGTGTTCTGTGATGTCCAGTCTCTTCTGATTTACGACTATCCTATGAATTAACGGTCTCTAAAATGACATATTAATAGCCTCACTCAGGTCTTCCAAACAGAAGGCCATGGCTTCCTTCATTGAGTCAATCCACCTCATGTTGGATTGTCTTCTCCAGCTAGTATGATTGCTTTTCCAGCAAGATTCAAGTCTAGCTAGATTCAAGTCCAAGTAATACCTTAGGGATCAAGATTTTGAAGGTATAATTGAGAGAGTCAAAACTCCCTTTGTCATAGTCTTTTCCAGCGAGTCTGGTCTTCTTATGATGTGACCAAAGTATGATCGCTTCATTTAGTCATTTTAGCTTCTAGGGATCATTCAGACCTGATTTGATCTAGAACCTGCTTATTTGTCTTTATCCACCTTCTCTTTCCTTTGAAGAAGCTTGGTGCAAGGTTATCCTGTTTTTCTTTTAAACTTATTTCCCCCACCCATGCCTTCTTGGTTGTAGGGAAGCGAGATCCCATAGAAATTGTGCGATGTAATTGTGTAAACACAGGGCCTTTCCCCACTCTCTTCCACCCCCCTACGCCGTGCGCTGCTGTCAGCGCGCGGCATCCCAGGCACGCGCCCGGGTGTCCCCACAAAAGGCGCCCTTAAGAAGAGAGCCTGGGATGCCCCGCGTTGAGGGGGCGCGATAGAGGCAGCGTCGGGGCGGCTGCGTTCTCGCCGCCCTTGAAGTGGGGAGTGCAGCTGGACCCCACGCTACTTTAGGAGAGTAGCGCGGGGCTTAATGTAAGTGGGGAAAGGGCCACAGTGACTCCACAAAAGCTTCCCCAAGACTGACTCATCGTTCTTCAGAATTAAAAGGCAAACAAACGTTTTTTTTAAAGTTCTTTCTTGTTTCTGTCCCTCTGTACCTACCTTACACAACATCCTTGCTTTCTCCTTCCTTTACTGTGACTTTCTGCCCATTTATAGGGTTACAAAGCGCTCCTCAAAATAGCAGTCAGTTTTTCTTAGTGAGGAGAGCAGGGGTTGAAAATTGTCAGAAGCCTACTCTCTCTTTCTTTTTTTAAATTTCTTTCGCAAACCTCGGGCTTCCCCTCACAATTGTAGAAAGGTATCCCTCCACTGTTTATGGCCCTAATCCTGGTGTAGACTTTTAATCCACTACTAGTAGCAGTTAATGCAGTACTCTCATTAAATGCCTCCCATCCATCCCCACCACGAATAAAAAAGGGAGCTTCAGAACAGCATTCCAGACAAGATAGCTTTGTACAAGTATTTACAGCGGGGTGGATCCAACCAGTTTTTCCACTCAGTCTCGTCCAATTCTCCTCTTTATGTACAGCCCTTAATGAAGGGAACTGACGAAAGGAGATTTGACTCTCGAAAACTCATACCCTGAAAATATTGTTGGTCTATAAAGGTACTACTGGACTCAAATCTACCGCGTTTCCCTGAAAATAAGCCCTATCATGATTTTTCAGGATTTTTGGAGGAGGCTTGAAATATAATCCCTACTCCAAAAATAAGCCCTACTGGTAGTTACAGATCAGAATGGTGTGATCCAGCAGGGTGCTGTCTGCCAATGAGGACGCGGCTTGCTTCACATGTGACAGGGAAGCAACGGGGCTGCCGAGAGCCCGCCTTAATGAATTGTGAAGGTACCGTATTTCCTCTAAAATACGCCCTATCCCGAAAATAAGCCCTAATGCATCTTTTGGTGCAAAAAATTAATATAAGACCCTGTCTTATTTTTGGGGAAACACAGTGGTTGTATAGCCCCTACTCGCATGGTTTATGTCCATGAAGATCTGATGATCCTCAACATAACCTTATCAGAGGAAAGTCTTTCTACCTTTTTTATCAGCAAGAAAAATGGTTGGATCTGCCCCGATATTTGCATAGGATACAAAGATCTTCAGCATATGTTCAGCTAAAACTTTTTATTTGATGAGTGTCAGTTTCTTAACAGTAGCTTGGTTGTTGGTTTAGTTTACTGGATTTACTATTCTGCCCTTCCCCTTTCAGGCTCAGTTTGACTCTCGATCCTCCCCTTTCAGGCTCAGTTTGACTCTCGATCCTCCCCTTTCAGGCTCGGTTGCTATATTTGTGGGTTCTAGAACATGGACCCTGATCTGTAGATTGCAAATTAGCCTGACCTCGGTCTGATCTGAGAAGCTAAGCTGAGTCCGCTCTGGTTAGTGGATGGAAGACCTCCAAGCCAGAAGAACAAGAGTTTGGATTTAATATTCCCCCTTTCTCTCCTGTGAGGAGACTCAAAGGGGCTGACAATCATCTTTCCCTTCCCCCCTCCCCACAACAAACACCCTGTGAGGTAGGTGGGGCTGAGAGAGCTCCAAAGAACTGTGACTAGCCCAAGGTCACCCAGCTGGCATGTGTTGGAGATAAGCTTCCACAGCTCAGGTCGCAGAGCAAGGAATCACCTGCTCTTAACCACTACACCACACTGGGTGAGGGAGGCTGGAGAGAAACAAGTAGTGTGAGATTTTATTTTCAGGGTGGGGCGAGGGGAATAAATAACTCCACTTGGTGTCAGAGGCCTTTGCAAGTGGTAAGGTGGGACGTCCTAAAATCCCACGGGCCCTAATTTCTCCCACATACATTCAGAACATCACCCAGGATTTATTCATTTCTCCCTGAGGGGTTAGACACTGACTGGGCAATTCTGCCGTTTGCAACATCTAATGTCACTTTTAACCAGTCAGGAAACCCAAATGGGGACGTGAGGGTTCAAAAATGGTGCCAAAGCGGCATCCTTTTCCATGCTGATTTGAAATTAATGGCCAATTATTTTTCCACAGGCTTCTAATAATTAGAACTACCAGTGAAACCAAGCTGATGTGGAAACTTGACTCTCTGGTACGTTTGTGTGTGATGGATTTCCTCAATGACATTTCAAATTTTTATAGAATCACAGAAACATGGAATTGGGGCCATCTAATCCAACCTCCTGCGCAGAATATTTACAATTACCTCCCGTCTCTCACACACACTCCATGACCCAACTACTTCCCTTCTCTCACGCACACCCAATAACAAGCAAAGAAACCACTCCACGGGCGATTCCACACACGAGTAAAATAGGTTCAACCCAGTTCCCTGAGAAGGGTACTAACCTAGGTCGAAGCCATTGTTGTTCCCCACTGCAACCAGCTTGATCCCAGCTCAGAGGGCAGAATCATCCTGGGCCTCTTCGCTGCTCCGTTCCGATTGGCTACTGTTCTATGGCCATGTTCCGTCTATCCCCACCTCGCAGTTATAAAAAAAAAAACCGCTGCCACAGGAATGGAGAGGACAGAGAGGTTGGCGTTTTTTCTGATTAATGGCCAGCTGTAACGCATGCTCGAAACACTCAGCTGTGATTTGGCATTGAATGGGGGGACCTCCACGGCATCTCAGAGATTCCGCACTTTACTGGAATGCGAGGCTGAGTTCTAAAGTGTGGTCTCCCTGAAAGAGTAGTGGTTCCCTAACTGGAGTTAGGAAATTTGAGCCGTTACATCGAGGCGAAGCTGAGTACAAAACCACATCGATCCCAATGGTTTGTCTCGGAGCACTTGCGCGCACTGGAAAATTCGAACACTTGGCTTCGAACTTAGGTCGATAACACAAGTGCGGAATTGACCCAGGATTCCTGGCCATTCTGGCTTGGAGAAAAGTTCCTTCCTGGCCCCGAAGTGGCGATTGGCATTACCTGGGCATATAAAAAAGGACCACGAGAGTCAAGCACTGATGTGACCCTTCTGGCCCTCCCTTTCATGATCTTCCTAGATCAGCCAGGATTTGTGGTTGCCGTCTATCGCATAGGAAATCCAGCTTTTGGTTGACCTGCGCGTTTCGATCATTAAAACGGGACGTTGATACATCTTCAACTTTTGAACTGAACCGAACGGAATTCGGTTGAACCGAATTCCCAAAGCGAACTGTTGTTATTCCTCCTCTAAGCTGCTTTCCAAATTCCCGCGTTAAAATTACATTTGGAGTGGCAAAATCTTACACTTTCACAAAATGTACTGCTCGTACCCCTTTCCCGACCCCATTATCTGGATATTCATCCCTGAGTACATAAGTGGTCTGCATTCATGATCTTTTTTTTTTTGAAAAAAAATGCTTTAAGTTTACTTTGTCCCAGATAATGGGGAAAAACAGCATCTAGTAGGCCCCATTTTTGGTCTCCGTCCAAAACTCTCATTTCATATCTTTGAAGGTGACCTAACCTAGGCCTTAAATATATGCAGATTTTATTTCATCTCAGTGCCGGCCCTTCAGCGGAGTACTTAATGATCTGTCTGTTAATTCCACCCTCGAGTTCCACAATACGCCCTTGTGAAATGTCTCTGGGAACCTGATCCATGAAAGAGCTCTGGAGAAATAAATAGACAGATGGGACAACCGGAGAGAGGCACTAAGCAGCGCCGACAGAAAAGTGTCTGGGGGCGGCCTTCTCTCAGGTACTTTCCTCTCACATGGCGTGGATGGTGGGAAATCCCAGGGGGCTTTTTGGCTGTGTCCAAGCCCAATTAATACCGGCTCTCATTAAGGCACCACGCACTTGAGCCAGACGATGGGGAACAACAAAGATTTGAATGGTGCCGGTTGAGGCGTATTGAGCGGGAACGGATCATGGCGGGGGGATTCCCTCTCGCTCAGCCCCCTTCTCGGGGACTCAGGATCTCACCACAATCCAGTCATTTAAAAAAAAATCAGCTTCCAGACCCCCTCAGTAATCTTACCAAATCCATATACCTCCGCTAAGCGTGAAGCCTACAGCGGCATCCTCTGAGCACTTAAAACCCACACTTCAATCCCAGGCGCACAATCCAAGCTTTTAGAAGCGAGCAAAAGACCCCTCCACATGGGGAAATTGCTTCCTGCTCTACTGGGTCTCTTCCCATTTTCTCTCCTCGTTTGCTGAATCCTTCTCACATGCTCGCAGAAACTAGACGTAGCCCAAATAATATAGCCCCTTACTGTCTAAAACGACATTTTCCATCATAAATCTCTTTTGTTAAGAGGAGCAAGGGCCTTCTCGTTTTGTTGGGTTCGGGGGAACAGAACGTGACGTTTCAGGTTTGGGCAGCAGCTCCCGATAGTTGCTTAGCCCCGGGACCGGAGAGAGTATGAAGGTTAAACTTCTGCTCCCAGAGTAACGGTGTCAAAAGGTATAAGATCCTGCATTAGGGCTGCCACTCTCGAAATCGATTCGTTCACGCACTTATACACCCAAACTGAAGTAGAGAGCTTATGTAGAGAAATGCTGTCATAGATCAGTGGTGGCGAACCTATGGCACGGGTACCAGAGGTGGCACTCAGAGCCCTCTTTATGGGCACATGCAAACAGAGTGCCCCCCCACACATCTAGGCTGGCCTGGGCTGCTGGGCTTGATTATTAGCATCAAACCTGAGACCTAGTTTTGGGGAAGCAGTGTAGGTAACCCTCCTAAACACTGTTAAACCCCACTGATTTTCATGCAAAGAACTAAAGTGCAATCTTTTACCTGGGAGTAAGCTTGGTTGCTGGCAATTGGGCCTGCTTCTGAGTAAACCCTCCTAGGGTCGTGATTCACCCGTTGGAAGAGTTGGACGGTTGCTTCAAAGCAACTCCACCGACTACCACTGAGCTTACTCCTGAGTAACGCACGTCTCGGAGCCAACCGTTTTTCCTAAACTAAAACCTCAGTATTCGGGTTAAATTGCCATGTTGGCACTTTACGATAAATAAGTGGGTTTTGGGTTGCAGTTTGGGCACTCGGTCTTGAAAAGGTTCGTTATCACTGTCATAGATGGTTCTTTCTTTGGCAAACCTGGTCAAGAGCTGGATGCTGGTTTTTAAATGCCACAGGGGGTGGGAGATATATAGCCCTATAGCAACTGCTCAAAACTAGCATCCTTCTGTGCCAGGAAATAATGGTTTTAAAAGTTTGAGAACAATTTTTACAATTCAACAGCAGCCTAAAAGCAAGCGACTGGGCATGCTTGTTATTATTTTTATAAAAGCCCCCAAACCTTATGATAAAAATGTCAGCCTGGATCACCAAAAAGCAGAATGTGCGTTTGTTCGTATGTTTGTTTTTGATATATTTTTTTCATCAATGCACCCTCTTAGGTTTTGGGTTCGGGTTACACAGTGGATGGCTTTCTAGTCTCATTTGTGCGGGCTTTGTCTGTCCTTGGCTATGAAGCTTTATTTTCTGCTCCCACCGTGGCTTAGTAGCTGAAGGAAGAAACCTGCAAGCAGTTAAAAGTCAGGCGGATATCAACATCCCAGACCACAATCTTGGTCGATTCCTAGTTTTGGGGAGGGCACGGGCTGACAGTGCCCGAGGTCTTGTCTGTTTGCTGCTATCACCCCCCGTGCCTGTCTTTCCCACACCCACCAGCCACCCCCTGGCTGAAGAAAAGATATGTGGATTTATAACCCACTTTTCTCTCCTTTAAGGAGCCTCAAAGTCGCTTATAAGCTCCTTTCCCTTCCTCTCCTCACAACAGAACCTTGTGAGGTAGGTGGGGCTGAGAGAGTCCTGAGAGAATTTTTAGGAGCAGGGCAACAAATCCAGTTTACCAGATGAAGAGTCTGTTGCTCACGCGGAAGAGCGGGGGATCAAACCCGGTTTTTCAGATTAGAGTTAACCTTCTGTCTCTCAGTGCCCATGCTCAGTTGCCTGCCCACACCGCCTGTACACCTTTTCCTGCCCAGTGCTCACCTGTGCATGCAGCTGGAAATGCTGAATCCATGGCTACCACTGTTGCAGGAAAGACAGGAAAACTCTGGAGGTTTGTGGAAGCACCACAACGGCAGTGGAAGTTGGGGAAAAAATCTTTCAAATTGTATCCAAGCCGGGGCAAAAATGCCACGTGTAATCAACCACAGCTTTTAACTGTCATGACATTTATTATCCATCTATTTTGGCACACAGCAAGAAGAAGAAGAAGAAGAAGAAGAAGAAGAAGAAGAAGACTCCTTGCCCTTCCGCCCTCACAACAAACACCCTGTGAGGTAGGTGGGGCTGAGAGAGCTCTGAGAAGCTGTGACTAGCCCACGGTCACCTAGCAAGTGCAACGCTAGAAATGTGGGTACACATCACAAGTACCAACTCCTCTCCAGCAGCACCTCCATCCTTTAAAAAGAGTGTTTCTCCGTAGCTTGCCTTGAGTCATCCACAAGCCTGAAACAGTGTCTTTAGGGGACCGCAGAACCTGAACACTCCTGCTGGTGTTTTACGCGACCCCAAATCCCAAAAGGGGGATGAAGAGCTCCCAATCTGTTTTTCGTTTGCGTCCGACTTCCGTTGAACATATTCAACAAATTGAAAATTGAACCGAGCAACGACGGGATTATTATCTAGGGGTAGTTTACCACATATGTTAGCCCTGGGTGCCAGTTTGTCTGGTAACAGAAGCACCATGCCCAGTGGTGGGATCCAAAAATTTTAGTAACAGGTTCCCATGGTGGTGCGATTCAAACTGTGGCATAGCGCCAATAGGGCTGGGCGGGGCACGATGGGGGCGTGCCTGGGCATTCCGGGGGCAGGGCATTCCTGATCAGGGCTGTGGCAAGGACGCAGCCGCTGCGCCGGTCCTTGGGCGGGAAACAAATGCACGCAGGCGCAGGCTGCCACACACGCCGGTGCACCTCCTGCTAGACTGCTTCAAGTTCTGCGCGCGACTGCTGAGAGGAGGGGCGTAACTAAGGCAAAAATCACGTGGCAAAATCACCAATTAGTAACCCCCTCTCGGCACACACAAATAATAAATAATGAGTAACCTACTCTCAGGAAGCTGTGAGAACCGCCTGCTGGATCCCACCTCTGACCGTGCCCTGCGCTGATGCATGTGGCTGAACTCAGTGTGCGGTGGCATCACCGGGGCGGGAGGGGGGGGGGTCAGACCGATGTGCCCGTGCCACGGCTATCTCTGACGACTTAGTTCTGAGCCCCCCCTAAGCCGACCGCCAGGCTGTGTTAAATTCCGTTATTGATAGGGCTCTTTACTCTGATCTGTCCCATTCACTTAGATTTATGCCTCTCCCACACCCCACACTGGATTTTTACTCAGGTTCTCCGGAGGGGAGAGCGTCATTAATTTCGCCGTGTCAGCTGCTTAATCAGCCCGCCCAGACTTGGGACCATTTGTAACAATTTGCCAGGCCTTTGTGTAGAGGAGAAAAGTGCCTCTTTCTCCGTCTATACCTTCCACCCCCTTCGTTTTTTACATGGTTTTTATGGTTCACGCTCGCTTCGAGAAAGATGACAAGGGGACTCGGGATAAACCCTTCTTACAGCTTTCTCCGCGCAAATAAAACTCTCAATCGGTCTCCCTTCAGCCTTCCGGACTCAAATGAAGTGTCGGAACTTCGTGTCTGCGTGTTTCTTTTCTCCTTCCTGGTCAATCTGTCACTTTAACACAGTAAACTTTTACTAGGGCCGAGTGGCAGCCCAAAACATGAAGACAAAGAGTAATGGACGTTCTCTCTGCTTTGTATAGTTAACTCTTCCTCCCCCCCCTCCCTTGTGGCGAATTTATCTCCACACTGACTTCTCTGTTTGGCTCCTGGGGTTACCCGTCAGTGCTGGCCGGGGGCCAACCGTTTCTGCGGTACGCATTCTTCCTCCGATTTCTCAGCTTTGTTTTTATCCACTGCCAGGGCAGAGTCTCGCCCAAAGTTATTAAGAGGACTGACTCTCCCTTGAAAAGAGTGACCACCTCGGGCTTAAGTCAGCTGCCGCTCGCCCCCGCCTGCTTTCCTGTCCAAGACCACTTTGGATCACTGCCAGAATTCCACTATGTTCTGCCGTTTTCAATTGCCACTTCTTCGCCCCCTCAACTGTTTAGACGGTATTGGTTTCTTCAAGTTCACCACATTTTTCTTCCTAGGATTTTCTTCCTAGGATTGCCAAGCTTCGGCCAAAAGTTTGGGCTTTTCAGCTGTCTTCTCCAAATCTTTGTGGGAAGAAGAAGAAGAGTTTGGATTTATACCCCACCTTTCTCTCCTTTAAGGAGACTCAAGGTGGTTTACAAGCTCCTTTCCCTTCCTCTCCCCACAACAGACACCTTGTGAGGCAGGTGGGGCTGAGAGAGTCCTGAGAAAACGGTGACTAGCCCAAGGTCACCCAGCAGGAATGTAGGAGTGTGAAAACACATCTGGTTCACCAGATTAGAATCCACCTGCTGTTAACCACTACACCACGCTGGCTCTCTTTTAGGTGGTCTTCAGCAGTTTTGGTGGTCAGCAACAGTCAGGAAAATTTCTCCTGCTGATATCTGCCTTGTCATGCAGCTGTTTGGGCAGAGAACCTGGTGGGGCAAAGGAAATCCTTATTTCCATGCTCTGTCAGAACAGAGAAGAGTTTGGATTTATATCCCCCCTTTCTCTCCTGCAGGAGACTCAAAGGGGCTTACAATCTCCTTGCCCTTCCCCCCTCACAACAAACACCCTGTGAGGTAGGAGTTTAGGGAGGAACTAGCTGGGAAAAGGTGCTCGGGATTTGACAGGCCTGGTCTATGTCACAGTGATTGCGCATGTGCTGTCGAGACACAGCGAACCCCGAAGGGTTTGCAAGACGAAAGAGATTGAGAGGTGGTTTGCCACTGCCATGGGCTGAGAGAGTTCTGTGAGAACTGTGACTGTCCCAAGAGCACCCAACAGGCTTCATGTGCAGGAGTGGGAAATCAAACTCGGTTTTTAGGTTAGAGTCTCCCGCTCTTAATCACTGGCTCTCAGTAGTGATTACGGGGATGAACTCAAATCTCAGCCACTCAGAGTTGCCCAGAAGAGCAATGGGGAGTGAAGGCAGATGACGGCCATGGAGAGTGAGGACCAGTAATGGCAGTTCAAGTTAACCAGTAAAATTTTTGGCAAACCCTGGTAAATATTTGCCAAAGAGAGGGGCGTCTCTGTAGTACTGTCCAAAGAATTCACAGAAAACGGTGTGCCATTTTTGGTTCAGTCCTGCCTTGAGACCGGAGAGCACTCTGAGGACTGGTAGTCCTGTCAAGTTCTTTAGGCTGAGTGGCTGACAGGAAGCCTCGTGCAAACCAGAGGTGGGATCCAGCAGGTTCTCACAGGTTCCCGAGAGTAGGTTACTAATTATTTGTGTGTGCCGAGAGGGGGTTACTAATGGGTGATTTTGCCACGTGATTTTTGCCTTAGTCACGCCCCTCCTCTCAGCAGTAGCGCGCAGAACTTGAAGCAGTCTAGCAGGAGGTGCACCGGCTTGCGTGGCAGCCTGCGCCTGCGTGCATTTGTTTCCCGCCAAAGGACCGGCGCAGCGGCTGCGTCCTTGCCACAGCCCCGCCCCCGCCGTACCCCACCCAGCCCCGTTGGCGCTACGCCACAGTTTGAATCCCACCACCATGGGAACCTGTTATTAAAATGTTTGGATCCCACCACTGGTGCAAACCGCTCTGAGATTCTTGTCGGAAGGCAGGAGGGTACAATAAATAAATCAAATTGATAATAGCAACGGGATGGACCGAATGTGTTCAGATAGATGTATTGGGGGCAGCTTGGGAGCGAGTCGGAGGTAGTTGAATCAAGTATATGAATCACACACCATCAATTAAGCTCCCTCCTTCCCTCCCCATGAATTACAGGTTGTCTAATGAAGTAGCTTGTATAAAGTTATACTGACCATAACGGACCAACCTTACACTTCAGCAATTACGAAGCAAGGTAGGAGCTTCCCTGTAAAATCTGCCTGTCCTGGTTTCTCTAATTACACTGAATACCCCGATGGGAAAGTTCCTCTTTAATACACACAAATTAAAACTCCATTTAGAGGGTACGTTGGGACTGAGTGGTAATTGACTTTGATCACGGAGAAACACGCCGCGGTATAGATTAGATAGCGATAATGTTCCCATCATAAAAAGGTGTCTGCTTGGGAAAAAAAATATTATTTTCCTTGGATAGGCCCTGGTAGGATGTATAACACTATAATGTATGGGCATTTGCCGGGATCTGCAGCGAACCATTGGCGGTAAAATAAAATGGCTGATGGCCGAATTGCGTAAATGAATGATAGGATCCAATTAGACAAGGAGCAGAATATGAACCGATTTCTCTAAGCATTTTGTACCTGTAAATAGCAGCAGGCTCTGATCTGGATGGCCCAGCCTAGCTTGATCTTGTTAGATGTCAGAAACTAACCAAGGTCTACCCCCCCCCCCCCGTTAATATTTGGATGGAGGACCACCAGGGAAATCTGGGTGGGTGGCCAACCTATGGCACTCCAGATGTTCATGGACTACAATTCCCATCAGCCCCTGCCACCATGGCCAATTGGCTGATGGGAATTGCAGTCCATGAACATCTGGAGTGCCATAGGTTGGCCACCACTGATCTATATTTTTATGCTGAGTATTTCTTAAAAAATTGTAATTTAGTTAATATGTTTTAACATCGTGGGTTTTTTTGGTGTTTTATTGTTTTATTTATTTGTTTCTTATATTTGTACCCCGCCCATCCCCAAAGGGCTCAGGGCAGCACACAACAATAGTTAAGCAATATATATATTTAAAAACCAGTGATAATTAACATAAAATACAATAAAAATGCAATAAAATACCCACAAGATAGAACAGGAATAAAAAGTTTTAGCTGGTGTGGTTACCTGGTGTAGTTACCTGGTGTTTATACCGATTTTATACTGCATTGTTTTAACTGATTATATATTGATGCTTGTCGCCCTGAACCCTATTGGGAAGGGCGGGATATAAATGAATAAATGATAGATAGATAGATAGATAGATAGATAGATAGATAGATAGATAGATAGATAGATAGATAGATAGATAGATAGATAGATAGATAGATAGATAGATAGATAGAAAGAAAGAAAGAAAGAAAGAAAGAAAGAAAGAAAGAAAGAAAGAAAGAAAGAAAGAAAGAAAGAAAGAAAGAAAGAAATGACGACTCAAATCCGTTAACCCACAGGGGCCAGTATTTGATAAGTGTCAACCTAGCCAGCCTCTTGAAAAAGCCTGGCGGAATAGCTCCATCGTACAGACCCTGCGGAAGTGATTCAGATCTCGCAGGGCCCTGATCTTACATGGGAGCTTATTCCACCAGTTAGGGGCCAGGACAGAAAAGGTCCTGGCCCTCGTGGAGGCCAGCCGGATATCATTCGGGCCAGGGGTCACTACAAGAGCGGAGGGACCTGGCTGTGCAATATGGGGAGAGGCGGTCCCTAAGATATGTGGGTTCAATACCTCTTGACGGCCTTAGAGGTCAAAACCAACACCTTGACGATGACCCAATACTCGATAAAACATCAGGCCCTGACATGAACGGCTCAGGCTAACCTGATCTTGTTAGATATCAGAAGCTAAGCACAATCATCCATGGTCGGTATTTGGATGGGCGGCCACCAAGGAAGTCTGCAGAGGCAGGCAATGGCACACCACCTCCGAACATCTCTTGCCTTGAAAAACCCCACCAGGGGTCGCCAGAAGTTAGGTGTGACTTGCTAACACTTTCCACCACCAAACGGCAACATTGTGGAAAGGGGTGGGCAGAGACTGCATCAGCATACCCTGGGGGGGGGATTGCTGGGACCACGGGCTTCTGGTGGGGCTAGTGCCCCTGACCACTTGAACAAAATGCCCCCTTCCCCCTTGGGGTGGCTACTGTTTACTACTGCAGAGATCTATTCATAAACCAGTTTGCCCAGGTAAGTTGGTAAACCTGTGCCTGCCACCTCAGTCTGCAGGTGGGGTCTCATACATGGACGTAGGTAAGGGGGGGAGGGTTTCTCGGGTTTGAACCCCCCCATTCATGTCCGAAGCTCCGCCCCTCCGTTTGTGGATTTTAAAAACATTTTAGTGCTTTTTTGGTTTTTGGCCTGCAGGGGGCGCATTGTTTGGCCTAGCAGCACCAAGCATTCAGAGATTGTTTGGGGGGACTCTCCTGATGATACTACCCGGGCTTGGTGAGGTGTGGTTCAGGGGGTCCAAAATTATGGACTCCCAAAGGGGGTGCCCCATCCCTCCATATTTTCCAATGGGAGCTAATAGAAGATGGGGCCTACACCTTTGAGGGTCCATAACTTTGAACCCCCTGAACCAAACTTCACCAAACCTGCGTTGTATTATCAGGAGAGTCTCTTATTGATACCACCCAGGTTTTGTGAAGTTTGGTCCAGGGGGTCCAAAGCTATGGACTCCCAAAGGGAGTGCCCCATCCTCCATTGTTTTCAATGGGAGCTAATAGAAGATGAAGGCTACATCTTTGAGGGTCCATAACTTTGGACATCCTGAACCAAACTTCACCAAACCTGGGATGGACTGAGTGCAGCTTTGTGCAAAAAAAATATTGCACAAAGGAAACCTGAAGTCAGAGAGACGGGTTCCAGCCAAGCCTTGATCCTGCAATGTTAGTTTTCAGTGGAAATTTTCCACTGATGGGCAGGGTCTCCATTATCAGAAATAAACTTCTCTATTCCTTGTCTTCTACCGTAGCCCAAAATGTCCCCTAAAATTCCCAGGTATCCCAGCCTCTTTGCTAGTTCGGTCTTCTTGTATTTCAGCCTCCTAGAGCACTTCTTTGTAAGCATAGGGGAAGAGCTGTATGTTTTAAACGAGCACTTTTAGTCTGATCCTTTCAGCTAGCTCCAAAAAAGGGAACACCGCAGATCTGGAAAAAAAGAAAGAAGACAGGTTTCCAAAAATATCGAGGGATTATAGTACCTTCCCTGTGGGTAAAGGGTAAAGCGTTTGGGGATTTCGTAATTTGGAGAGCGAATCTACTCGGTCAGAGGCAGGAGAAGCAAATGGGAAGTTTTGATCTTCGTGCAAGTTTGGTTAGCTGCTCAGTGAAGGGCACCTGTCTGAGACCCTTCATCTCCTTTACCAGCCTTAATGCCAGTAAACTTCAGAGACCTCCCTTTGAGTTGTGCGTAGATCTGAGTATCCCTGGAGGTATACTTGTACACTGTGCTACGTACAGCAGAAGAAGATTTGGGATTTATTCCCCGCCTATAAGGAGTCTCGAGGCAACTTAAAAAACTCTTTTTCCTTTCCTCTCCACTCCCCACAACAGACATCTTGTGAGGTAGGTGGGGCTGAAAGAGTTCAGAAAGAATTGTGACTAGCCCAAGGTCATCCCTTGTGGGGGGGGGGGGAAGGAGATTGTAAGCCGCTTTGAGTCTCCTTAGCGGGGGAAAGGCGGGGATACAAATCCAAACTCCTCCTCCTCCTCCTCCTTTTCTTAAATTTTCTTTAATTTCACAAGAGCGTCATGGATTAAAGAGGAATGCGTGACCTAGGAGCTGAAGTACACAGGACTGCATGTATGGTGGTTAAGAAGGCCCAGCAAAGATGCTACTCATCTGAGACTTTTAAGGAAACAACAACTGATTGGAAAACTCCTGGTGTCCTTTTACCGCTGTGCTATAGAGAGTGTCTTAACCTACTGCATCTGTGTATGGTTCTCCAGTTGCACAGTGGCAGATAAGAAGGTGCTCCAAAGGGTGATCACTGCTGCACAGAGGATTATCGGCTGCCCTCTCCCCTCCTTGGAAGAACTCTATAATTCCCGAAGCCTAAAGAAAGCCCAAAATATTCTGAGAGACCCGTCTCATCCAGCACACTCTCTTTTTGAACTGCTACCATCCGGCCAGACTGATTTTACAGGTCCCATCAAATCCAGGGACACAAAAGAGGCTTAGAGGCAGCTTCTACTCTAGAGCTGTGGCTATGCTAAACTCCGTGGCTTCGTGTTGATGTGTTTGGGGCTGTGTAGGGATGGGTGGAGGAAGGGGAAAGCGAGGATGGGGTAGGAGTCTGAAATTGTGTGCATCAAGGAATGCTGCTGTAAATTTCGTTGTGCGTGCACAATGACAATAAAATGCTTATGCTTATTTATGACATTTGAATTTGTGTCATAGGAGCGTCGTCCTCCAGACATTTCCCATTCAGAACAGGAGACTCTGAGGCTTACTTCTGAGAAAATGCCATTGTTGCCAAATGCCTGCTACACCGTACAATTGCCCGAGAAGCCGTCCCTCCCCTTGGCAGGCTGGGCAGCTGCTGGCCAGTCATCCCCGTCCTGCTCTTTGCTCTAGCGATGCTCATATGGCACACCGGGGTGCAACCGCATCCTAACAGATGTTCGGCGAAATGCCTTACCTATTTTATAAGCCTCGCACCCTAGGATGCCGGCTAACAACTGCTGCCTGCACCAAGCTGCTGATAGATTGACGGCTTGGAAGCCTTTCCATTCCCCAAAACCTTCGTTGTGTGACAGCACTGAATGTCAGCCCCAAAGTATGATTAATTCCCTAGCAGCTGCTTCCTCAGAAACGACATAGTTTTATCAGGGGGAGAGCGCGAGAAAGGGTGTGGAGTAGTTATCTTGGTAATTACTGTTGGAGTTATCCCGGAGAAGAAGAACGAATGGAGCCACCTATTCTCTGAGTTTCAGTGAATCTGAGGGGCTTTCCGCACTACAGAAGGGAGCTAAGGTCGACTCGGTTCCCTTCCGTGGGGGGCGATTCCAGGCTGTCCGCACAGCAACTTCTGGAACCAAGCTAAGTGGGTGGGATCATCTTGGCGCCTGTTTCCCCCCTCGATCGTGATTGGAACTTGTGTTACCATGGGAAACGGGAGCGTTCTTTTTTTTTTTTTACAGTTTTTACAGTTTACAGTTACATGCCCGCCACGACTCTCCCGTTCTGCGCATGCCACAAAAGCGGCTCCTGATTCGTTGAACGGATGAGGTGTCGTTTCGATGCTTCCCCACTTCGAAGCTTCGAAGCGGTATCGACCTTGTTCCGGCGGAAAGGTGCAGTTCATAACTGCGACAGGGATGTCGCAGTTCTGAGGGGGGGGGGAATTGAGACAAAATTCACATCACCTCCTGCCTGGTCTTTCAGGGGGTTGAGCTTGGGGACTTTCTGCGTGGTTTTATCATTGCTGGTTATATTATGTGTTGTGTTGTGTGCAACCTTGCCTCTGGAACTGTAGGGAACATCTTTGTTCTCTTCCCTATGACAGCCCTTTGGGTATTTGAAGAATGGGTATTTGTTTCCCTGCAGTCTCCTGAAGGCAAAATGTACCCAGTTTCTTTGTACAAGGAAATGTGGGACTTGTTTTGTGGCTCTCTGACTATCGTTCTCCTCTGAACCCATTCCGATTGCTTTGCATCAGTTTTATAGTGTGGCACCTAGAACTATACACCATGCTCTAGACCAGTAATTTTCAACCAAGATTTCCATGGTACCCTGGGGTACCGTGAGCATGTCCCAGGGGTACCGTGGCAATGCTACCCCCCCCTCACTTTTGTGGTGTCTCCTGCCAGCGCCAGCAAGGACATGGAGCTGGCTCAGGGAGGGGCCTGCCACAAGGTCAGCAGCCACTTCCTGCCCCCCCCCAGTTCTTCCCTTCACCCTGGGAGGGGAAGGTGGGGGTGGTGCAAGCAGGGGCACTGGGAGGGGAAGGTGGGGGGTGGCGGCAGGGGTACCGTGAGATATGAAGAGTGAGGTCAAGGGTACCGTGACATCGAAAAGGTTGGTAAACACTGCTCTAGACAGAGGCGTAGCTCCAAGGGGACGGGGGGTGCGCAATGCACCAGTGCGCACCCCTGTGGGGGTGTGGTGAGGGCATGGCGGAGGTGTTCTGGGGCAGGGGCGTTCCGGGGCGAGACGGGGGCAGAGGACGCACCAGTGCCCTTGGCGGTTTCCCCCCTTGCTTCGCCTCTGGCTCTAGATGAGGTTTGGTCTGGGGTCTCCTCCCAATGAAAGCTTGTTTGTGATGAGGATTCCTGCACAAAAGAAACCCAAAAGAGATTAGGGAAAGAAGGGTTGTAGCCTAGCCTTTCCACCTCATATCTGGATTTCTGTCTGCAGAGACTTTTTTGGTACGGAGAAGAATCCAGCCAAGTGAAACCGCGCCTGTCATTTGAAGCAGTTCAGCTAGGGTACCCAGCTCCAGGTTGGGAAATACCTGGGATTTTGGGGGGTGGGGTTCGCTAAGGGAAAGAACTTCCATGGGGCATAACGCCATGGGGTATAACTTCCACCTTTCAGAGTGGCCATTTTCTCCAAGTGTACTCTGTCACCTGGAGATACATTGTAATAGTGGGAGATCTCCAGCCACGTCCTGGAGGTTGGCAGCCCTAGGTTCAGGCCAGACATGGGTTTGCCTCTTTAGTGAGAACTAGGCCTCAAATTGGACCTAGCGGATTTCAATTAGCAGACGTTCCTGTTTTTCTTGTGGTGTGAAAAGCTTCACCCGACCATTTCTGCCGATCAAGTCTTATTTAAAAACATATCCGCAGAGGCCTATAGAAAAGTTGGCAACTGTGAGCCATGCTTAAAAGTCCTCGGGGTTTTGGAGTCAGAAACATTAGCGGTCAGGGATGGTGATTTTAGCTGGCAAAGGAGCCGGCGAGATGAGTTGGCGCCTCGCCTGACTCGGGGTGGTAGCTTAGCAGTCTGTGTTTATGCCGCCACGGCTAAAATGAATTAATAGGATCCCGTGGCCAGCTTGGCACTCGGGCCCAGAAGCCCTAGAAACTGAAGGTCACTGGAAGGCGAGAGATATGTTTATTTCCCCTATCCATGGGGAAATGGTAGAACTGTGATGATTTGACTAATCCTATCAGACATTTTCTGTCAGCGAGCAGCTTCCGTACTGGATCGGAGCCCTCGGTATAAAATGCGTCTGGGAGACCGTTCAGTTCACGTTGATTACCCCTTAATCCATTTCAGCTATTCTTGCATATTTCCCTGTAAAACGTTTTACACCGATGTTCTTGTTGAGATTTCATACGGCTTACTTAACGCTCCCTGAGCCTTTAGCAATTCCTCAGCAAAACAAAAACCACAGCAGTTAAAGTTTTCCTGTCATGGAGAGAAAATGGAGGAGAACTTCGCCACCAGGCCGCTGATTTGAGCATGTGGCCAAAACATGGGGCTGTGCTTTGGGACACTCTCCGGTTCGAATGTCACGTCTGCCGAAAACCTTCAGCAGACCAACCCTGAAGGGGTGGTGTTACTTCAGTGAAGAAATCTGTGGCGGGATTTTTTAAAAAACCAAATGGCCGAGAACTCTTTTCTCTGAACTGCCATCTTTGTGTGAAAACCTAGAGCTGGAAAAGACCTCAAATGCACTATCCAAAACAGTCCACTATCCCAAATTTCATGAAATGTGGAGCTGGAAGGGATCTCAAGGGTCATCTAGTCCAACTCCCTGCACAACACAGGAAATTCACAACTGCCTTTCTCCCCCCCCCCCACACACACACACACACCCACCAGTGATCCCTTCTCTTTGCCCAGAGGAAAGCAAGAAACCTCCAGGATTCCTGGCCAGTCTGATCAGGAAGAAGATATCTCCCTAACCCCAAAGCAGCGATCGGCAGTACCCTGGGCATGTAAGAAAGGGCCACAAGAGCTAAGAACGGACCCATTCCTTCCTGTCCTCATCATGATCTGTCTAAGTTCACAGAATCAGCCTTGCTGCCAGGTGGCCATCTAGCCTCTGCTTAGAAACCTCCGAAGGAGGAAAGGCCACCACCTCCGGAGGAAGCCTGTTCCGCCGAAGAACCATTCTTACTATCAGGAAGTTTTTCCTAATGTTTAGCCGAAAACTCTGATTTAGTTTCAACCCATTGATTCTGGTCCCACCTTCTGGGGCAACGGAAAAGAACTTCGCTGCATCCTCGATGTATGACAGCCCTTCGAATGCGTGAAGATGGCTACCATATCACCTCAGATGTTTTCTCTCCAAACTAAACTTCTGGCAGGGCCCTTTGGTGGCCTTCCAGGAGCCTTTCCAAAATGACCTTTCCAACATTCGCTCTGTCTTCGATATAGGAAAGCCCTTCGAATACATGAAGATGGCTACCATAACACCTCAAGACGTTTTCTCTCCAGGCTAAACTTCTGACAGGGCCCCTCGGTGGCCTTCCATGACCCCTTTCCAAAATTGTCTTTCCAACATTCGCTCTGTCTTCGATATAGGAAAGCCCTTCGAATACATGAAGATGGCTACCATAACACCTCAAGACGTTTTCTCTCCAGGCTAAACTTCTGACAGGGCCCCTCGGTGGCCTTCCATGACCCCTTTCCAAAATTGTCTTTCCAAACTGGCCTTTCTAAAATTCGCTCTATCCTTGATACATGACAGCTCTTCAAATACGTGAAGATGGCTACCATATCACCTCAAGAAGTTTTCTCTCCAGGCTTAACTCCTGACCGGGCCCCTCGGTGGACTTCCATGAGTCTTTCCAAAATGGGTCTTCCGCTAAGATTCTGCTGTCCTCTCACTTTGTCGCTGCCAGGCTGGGAATGGACTAGACACAGGCGCGCGCACACAAAGCATTTACTTTATTTAAGAAAATCGGCCGTGAGTTGGGTATTTGCCTCAATTAAAGATCAATGGCCCAGAACTGAGGACAAAAGGCTCTGCCTGGGAGGCTTTAACACACCCCCTCCCACCCCCCCACCCCCCACCACCATGCACACGAAGATTAAACAAGAAATTGTAACAAAGACTGCTGACGAAGAGCCCCGCATTTCCGGAGGATCCCTCTTTCAGCACCGGCTTAGAAATCAATTAGCGTCTTCGGCCCGGGGCTTTAACTCGGCTCTTAAATTAAAACTCCAGTAATTGATGACTTTGGTTATTTATTACATTTCCTTTACTCGGCTCAGGCCAGTCAACAAGCTTGTAAAAGGCCATCAATTCCCGAGCAGGTTTCGGTCAGGCGTCTTTTGAACAAAATCTTTATATATTTTTTTCTGCTGACTCCCGCGAGTTTTTTTGTCTTCCCTTCCCACCGGCCAAGGGCCTCTTAGTCTTCACTAAGAATGCCTTATCTTTACTGCTCGGGGTAATCTATCACAATCATTGTTGCCTGTCCGAGCCAGTTTCTCCACTCCATCAAACTGTCCCGAGAAGAGACCATTTTGCTTTGGATGTCAAAATCCCTATCTGTGTTCCCCTCCCTCCCTCCCCCTTTCCTTCCATTCTCTCCTCTAACTTGGCTAAATATGATCTTCTGGGTGTCAGCAGATTAAGATGGGGAAAGTTCACAAATACAAGGCCCTTGACTGGCCAATTTTATGTGTTTTCTCCATTACACAGTATTGTTTGTTTAAGGATTCTGTTTTTCTCTTTTTGCTTTGAGGAAGAAGGAAGTAGACACCGGGAAACACATTACTTGGCAACGTGGCTCCAGTGGATAGCCACGCTAGGGATCACAACTTTGACCATTTCGCCATTCTCACATCTGTTCACATCTTCTGGATGTGGCATCCTGAACCGTGTGATACCCCATGTAGGAAGGGTAACAAATGAAGGTTTGTTAAGATGATCCACAAGATAGAGAAACGTGGCAGCCATTAATTGGCCCTACTAATTCCCTTTGGTCTCCTTCCAATCCCTTCTCTAACCAAAATTGATGTTGTTATGAATACTCTTAAAGTTATGTCTCCCAATTATCCTCTCTTTTTATAGTAACAGGAAAAGAGAAATATAATCATTGTGTACGTTAAGGACCATCAACGCTATGAATCAACGTCCTCCAAAATGTCCTATCTTAGCAGCCTTGCTCACGTCTTGCAAACTGGGGGCCGAGGCTTTCTTTGTAGAATCAATCCATCTCCTGTTGGGTCTTACTCTTAACCACCTCCTTCAGCCTTTCCTATTATTGTCTTTTCCAGTGATTTGAGAGCCAGCATGGTGTAGTGGTTAAGAGCAGGTGGATTCTAATCTGGAGAACCGGGTTTGATTCCCCACTCCTCCACCTGCGTGGAAGAGGCTTATCTGGTGAACCAGATGTATTTCCACATTCCTACATTCCTTGTGGGTGACCTTGGGCTACTCACAGTTCTTCAGAACTCTCTCAGCCCCACCTACCTCACAAGGTGTCTATTGTGGGGACAGGAAAGGAAAGGAGCTTGTAAGCCTCCTTGAGTGTCCGTACAGGAGAGAAAGGTGGGGTATAAATCCAAACTACTACTACTACTACTACTACTGCTGCTGCTGCTGCTACTGCTACTTCTTGTTCTTCTTGTTCTTCTTGTTCTTCTTGTTGTTCTTGTTGTTGTTGTTCTTGTTGTTGTTCTTGTTGTTGTTCTTGTTGTTGTTCTTGTTGTTCTTCTTCTTGTTGTTGTTGTTGTTGTTGTTGTTGTTGTTCTTCTTCTTCTTCTTCTTCTTCTTCTTCTTCTTCTTCTTCTTCTTCTTCTTCTTCTTCTTCTTCTTCTTCTTCTTCTTCTTCTTCTTCTTCTTCTTCTTCTTCTTCTTCCAATTGTCCAGCTCTCTTTTAAATCCATCTAGGTCAGCATCCACCACCATACCTTGTAGCAGTGAGTTCAGCTCATTTTGTAGAATCATAGAGTTGGAAGATTCCCCCTGTCCCCAGTTTTCCCCATTTTGTTCACCTCTGAGTATGTTGGTGAAACATAAACATTGCATTGTAGCTATTTTCTGTTCCACCATCAGCATCCATGAACTTTACAATTATTTACTTCATTTATTCCCTGCCTTTCTCACCAGTGGGGACTTAACTTCCGTTCTTCTCCATCCTCCATTTTATCCTTACAACAACCCCATGAGGTAGGTGGGGGGTCAGACTGAGTACCTGGCCTAGGGTCACCCAGCAATCTCCGTAGCAGAGTGAGAATTTGGACCTGGGTTTCCCAGATGGTGTCTCCCTTCCCACCAGGAGTAGACAGCTGGGGTCCTTTGCACGAAGGAAACCACCGCAGCGAAAATTAGGTTGAAGTTCTGTTTTTAAAACCGTCAACCCAGCTGCTGTCAGGAAAGGGCTTTCGAGGAACTAAAAACCATTTCAATTAATGAGGAATGTAGCCAAAAAGGAGTGCAGGCCTTCACGCAGCCTTAGACTCCAAGAGCTTGGTGCCCCCGTCGCAAATGGCTGATAATTGCGCTGCGCTCTTCTAGACTGTGGGAAGCCTTCAACGGCGGGGTGAAGAGGTATTGAACGTTATTCGTGAGGTGGAAAAAAAATAGTTAAGAAGGCGTTTGTGCTCTGAGTGCTTTTCCGTACGTCTTGCTGAGCAGAAGAACAGCGCTGATTGGTTCAGGCTGCGTCGGTTTGAACCGAGACCGTTGGCGAACGCAAGACGTTCCTTACCTTTTCCAAAGTCCCTACTTCGCTTTTAGGCTCTATCTCAAAGGATGTCATTTTTTAAAAGGCATTTCACCCACAGTTCTTTATATCCCCCCCCCCCCATAATGCACAGAGGAAAACTGAGATGAAGCACAAGGTAGAATTTCAAACCTGCAAGAAGTTTTTTTAGGATTGCCAAATTCCAGGTAGGGTCTGAAATTACAGCTGATCTCCAGACTACAGATACTGGCTTTCCTAGGGCGATTCCACGCAGGCTATATATAACAGATTCGGGCACTTTTTAGAAGAAGAAGAAGAAGAAGAAGAAGAAGAAGAAGAAGAAGAAGAAGAAGAAGAAGAAGAAGAAGAAGAGGAGGAGGAGGAGGAGGAGGAGGAGGAGGAGGAGGAGGAGGAGGAGGAGTTTGGATTTATATCCCCCCCTTTTTCTCCTGTAGGAGACTCAAAGGGGCTTACAATCTCCTTGCCCTTCCCCCCTCACAACAAACACCCTGTGAGGTAGGTGGGGCTGAGAGAGCTCAGAGAAGCTGTGACTAGCCCAAGGTCACCCAGCTGACATGTCTGGGAGTGCACGGGCTAATCTGAATTCCCCAGATAAGCCTCCACAGCTCAGGCGGCAGAGCTGGGAATCAAACCCGGTTCCTCCAGATTAGATACACAAGCTCTTAACCTCCTACGCCACTGCTGCTCCTTTAAAAGCATTATGGGGCAGAAGTTCCCACAGAACTCCCCCCCTTCTGTTTGTAACACATTATATTTGCCTGAACCCGGGTTAAAGGAAAGTTGCTAAATTAGCGACTTTTTCCCCTTCAACCTGGGTTTCAGATGCTTCCTGCTTGCCTGTGAGAACTGTGGCAACCAGGAAATGTTCTATTCCCCGCCCTGCCATCTTTCATTATGGTGGATTCCCCTGGCAGCTGCCATTAGACTGGATTCTCTGGGCGGCCATTGTGTTGTGCTGGTAAGTGGGTGGGATTCTCGGGTGTGCAGTTTCCCGGGAAAGTCAGCGTTTCCTGTGGGAACTTTGCTTCCTCCTGCCAACGGGATCCAAGCGATTCTGGGTGACTCCTGCACCCGCCATGCAAACGGCAACCCGGGCAATATGGGTTCATTTAAGCCAGGGGTCTTCAAACTATGGCTCTCCAGATGTTCATGGACTACAATTCCCATCATCCCCTGCCAGCATGGCCAAGTGGTAGGGCTCATGGGAATTGTAGTCTATGAACTTCCGGAGGGCCATAGTTTGAAGACCCCTGAGTAAGCCGTTAGTGTCGCCTGTGCAGAATCAGCCCCAGACAAAATGGCCGCTTTGGGTAATGGAGTGTATAACGGTGTACTCTGCTGAGGTCCCGCTCTTCTGCAAACCCGGCCATCCTCATGCCATCCAGCTCCCAAATCTCCAGGAATTTTCTGACCTCATCTTCGTAACCCTAATATTAATGCTGAAACAATTGATTCTACAGGACATTCTGCAACTCGCTTCTTTTGAAACTTAAAAGATTCAGAATTATGAGGATTGGGTACATGAGAGACTCCAGTGGTTTCCGTTCTACCCAGGAATTGGTAGAATGTTCTAAATAATTGTGCCTTTATTGGGCAATTCCAGTTTATCTTTCGCGCGGCGAAATGAGAACGGTGCTCCAATTTGACTTATTTGTGGCTGTTTTATACTATCAACCTAATCAGCTGTGGAAAGCTTTTCCTGGACCAAACCAATTAGGTTGCCAGGAAAGGGGGAATGTTTACAAGCTCTTCCGTCTTCTCAATCCCCCGCAGACTTGAAAGGCAGATATCTAAAGGAAGAATTCAGCCTCGGGTTCTCAGCCGTACCATAATCTCCAAGTTGAGGGTCTTTTTTTCCCTGACGGGCAAAACAGCAATGAAAACTCTTCCACCTGCCGCCTGAAATGCAGGTTCAAGAAAATATTGATGGCAATATCCCAAAAAACATTTTCCCCACTTGATTTTGCTGGATTTGTCATTTGGCCCTGGATTCGTCATTTGAGCAGCTTAACCCTGCTCAACGCTCAGTCCAAGATCCACAGCTTAATTAAATTAATCTTAATATTAAGACGTTGTGGGTTTTCCGGGTCGTCAGAATTCCAAAGGTGTTCATAGGCACAATGGGATTAGGGATCCCTGCAGTGGAGGGAGGGATCAATCTGCTATCAATGGTGCAAACAAATTGCCTTGAAACCGAGAATGTATGTCATCTTTTCAACTGGCTCTTCTCACATGCTCTCAATGCCAGCTTCCAGAAACTCAGCAGGTAGGGTTGTTCCCATCACTTCGGTACCAGGCTAGGTAAAGAGTCACCTGCTGAATTTATTCGTTCTGCTGTCGAAATCATATGAACAAGGACAGTTTAAAAAACATGGCAGCCCTCTTCAGAGGGTGGCTAGTTTTGTTTTTTTTAGACAAGCCTTTATTGGCATTCCAAAATACAATAAAACAATTGTCCATAAAAGACAGATAAATGCAACAACCATTCAGAGTCTTATCAATAGTTTAGTCCAAATGGACTCATCAAAAGTGCCATTCCCATACACCTCTCCACAGACCAGACTGAAGACCCACCAACAGAGCCCAGGCATCACAACAGCATACAGTATCAACACTCCACTGTAAAACACAGAGATTGTTAGAGTGGCACCTAACACAGAACAAGGGATAGGGGGCAAGGAAATGGGCGAACAATTGATCTGACTCCAATAGGTTGCCACAGCCTTCAGTTGTCACTCCATCTGGCAATCGATAACAAAACTACGACATCTCTCAATGAATCACCCACGGGTTATTTGACTTTGGGTGACCGTGAACCCACAGGTTACTGACAGAGGTAGGTACAGTATACCAGTAGCAGATAGTTAATGTAACCAACATTGTTGTTGTTGTGATGATAGCCATCTAATGCTTAGTATCCATCTAGCATTGCGTCTATAATCTTTAAAAGATATTTTGCTTCGCTTTCACAAAAGTAAGGATCAAGATTATCTAAGATTAAAGGAATCCTAAGAGCATCAGTTAAATGAATAGAATAGAATAGAATCTTTATTGGCCAAGTGTGATTGGACACACAAGGAATTTGTCTCCGGTGCATATGCTCTCAGTGTACATAAAAGAAAATACATTTGTCAAGAATCATAAGGTACAGCACTTAATGATTGTCATATAGGTCTAGTAAGCAATCAGGAAACAATCAATAGTAATAAAAACATAAAATGTAAAATCATAAAATAAAATGAAATGTCAGCACAGGCTATAGTCATACAGTCATAATTGGGAGGAGATGGGTAATAGGAATGATGAAAAAATGATTGTATAGGAGTGAAGCAATGATGGGTTGGGTCATTCTGATCTTGGCAAATCTTGCACAATGAAACAGAGTGTGCTCCAGTGTCTCTACTTGGCCTGAGTTGCATGGTGGCTTGTTGGTATTGTTGTGTGTGTGCCTTTTGTTCCTATTGCTCACCTTCAGTGTCGTCATAAATGCTTCCAGTCCTGTCTGCAGATTAAATCCATGCAATAATGTTGGGTTCCAAAACCATAATACGAAACTTATCCCTATGATCTGGATACCCTCTTGGGAACTGAACTGTTGACAGAGCGTCGCTCGGCAAATTTCTTTGGATTGTTGGCCTGTGGGTGAGACTGGCAGAAGGGGTCAAATACGTTAACAGTCCATCAGAGAGTTGTTTGATGCCAACATCGTGCCAGATCACACTTCGAGCAGGCATTATCGTGGCAGCAAACCAGGATTTGAAACCAAAGTTTCATGTTAGCTTGCAAACCCCGGTTTTGCTCAAGAAGTTGTCTGGATTGTTAAACCATAGTTTATGGCCTTTATTCCGCCTCCTAAAGTGACAGCACAGGGAGTTGGATGAGAATTTATAAATGAATTAATCTATTGAGGGGTCAGAATACAAATCCTGACTATCAGCTCTGGAGTGCGGCTTGCCCATTTTACTCTGGGAAGTTCCAAACTGTTTGGATTCTAACCTTTTGTTAGTACAAACCGTGGCTTGGCGTGAGGTCTGGACGAAAGCCACTGAGAGACATCAGAAGTTAGATTTGAATCTGCATCCTAGAAGCGTCCATCCAGTTCGAGGAAAGGTTTTCTGTGCTTGGTTATGAAAGTTCAAAAGCCTCGGGTTCCATTCTGTAGCTCCAACGTTCTCCCCCTGCGTTCATACTAAGATCCTTTCAGGAATGCTCGGTAAATCTCGGCATGATTTTGTAAACAAAACCGAGCTCTTCTCGTTCTATTTCTCTGCTCTTAATTACATTGGGCGGACTTGATGGTAATGCCACTGTACACTTCCTTGGAGGGTGTGCTGTGTCATATGGGGGTTTGGGGTTATTGGGGGGGTGGGGCGGGGAAATAGTGTGTGCTCCCTTCATCACGAAATGCCATTTCGAGTGTGGCGGACGGCAAATCTGGGAGCCGCAGAGAGCCCAAAGGGAAATTTGGATTGTGATTAAATATGAAATGTTTATACTGGGGAAGAGAAATAAATACGTCGGGAAGCTGTTTTGGCCTTCTTCTGCACTTTTAGGAGGCAACGGCTAATCATATAAACATGCCCTTTTGTGCATGGCCTGCCCCCCCACCTTTTGACTGTGCCACATTTTTTATATGCATATTTTTCCGTACGACTGTTTCATACCCTGCTTTGCTTTTACAAAGTACCACAGCTTGGTATGAAGTGAATCTGACAGGAGTATCCCCCTTGCTTTTCCAATCTGCCCTGTGCATCCTTGACTGGTTTAGGGGCTGCTACCGAGGCCTTTGAAACAATCAAATTTTAGATGCTTGGAATCCGAACCACAAAATCTTTATACAGCGGCTTCTAAAACCTGTTCTCCGTCAATCTTGGGGGTCCCAATCAAACTTGGTCAAACATCTGATTATCTTTACTTTCTTCCAAATCCGAATCACTGAAGGGCCTTTTCCCTGTCCAGACTCAACGCCCTGCCATCTGTAGAAGTTTCCAAAATGTTGCTATTATGGAAAGACTGACCCTGTAAGTTGGGCTGCCCCAAAACTGTACAGCACGTTTTCTTCTAATGCCTGTTCTACGATGAAATTCGAGCAGTGTATAAACCCCATTTTAAGACAGAGGGACGAATTTTCTGATGGTTCCAAGCTGACCTTCCTGTTGAATAGCCCCGTCTTAGAAATGTGTGAGAATGTAGCTAAATTTCTGCAGGAATAAATAAATAAAGCTCCGTCCTCCAAATATAGGGTGCTCATTTTTTACTTTGGTCCTTTTAATGACGGTATTAACTCTTTCCTTTTTAACTCCAAGTAATGTTGTGCTGTGGGATGTCTTTTATTTATTTTAAATCTCTGTTTATTTAAAATTTTGTATATTATGTATTACTTTCTAGCCTAGATGCCAATAAAGACCTTGGATTGGATTGGATTGGGTTGGGTTGGGTTGAATTGCATCGTAGCATTGCATCGTGGCAAAAGTTGGCCTCATTTTCTCTTTTTGTTGGAAAGGGGTTCTGAGTAATTGACCATTATTCGTTTGTTTCATTTGTATGAATGACCTATGAGTAGGGTTGGGTGAATCCCACAACAGGGCCCGCTCACAACAGTTAATCGCTGCCTGGTTTGGATCAGAACCAGATTACTGTATTTGGTTTTTTTTTCATTATATCTCACTTGTCAACCGAGATTAGCTCCTAAAGATTAACGCAACAGGTTGAATAAAACGAATGAGTTCAGTTAAACTCAGTCAAGAGGCTCATGCTAAGGCCTTCCAGCACTGTTGATGTTGTTGCTGGAACCCAGAACACCACTAGGCTCCTCTGTTGCTAACTGGCAGGGCCAGAGCAAGGGGGAACGGCGCCCGAGGCAAGCATGAGCACTGTGCCCCTGCCACGCCTCCGCCCCCTATGTCTAGGAACGCCCCTGCCATGCCCCCAGAACATCCCAGCACCAACACACGTGAGGAGCATCATGCACCCTCCTCCCCCTTGGCGCTACGCCACTACTAACTGGTGTTATCCTGGTTTACTCATGACAAGAGCCCTGTTCACGTGTTGCATTGAAAATGTGCACAACCTGTATATATGCGGCTACATTTATTTGTAAGAAAGAAAACTTCACTTATTTGTGGCTTAGGGTAGCGTGGCATATTGTAAAACAAATACAAAGATCCTAGTCCTCAATCATTGGCGGCGGGGGGGGATGTTTTGCACTAGAAAAATTGGCAGAATTCATCTTTCTTATAAATATCTGCTCCAACACCAGAATTGTAGTCCATAGACATCTGAAATGCCAGCGTTGGACACCCCTGTTTCAGACCCAGCCTGCCCAAACCAAAGATCCTGAGTCTGAAGGTTGCCCTGATTCTGAGTTTGTCGATCTCAAGAGCAAAGAGAACCCCAGAATTGTGGAGCAGATGCTAGTACTTCTCTTCTTTGCGGTCTCGCAGTCCCGTCGTGGCTATCATAAATTGTGGCTGGGCATGAGGGAGAAGACCATCCTTTTAGAAACACGAGACCTGAGCAATTGATACTGTTAGAGGCCCAGACTAATTCCTTGAAATGTATCCGAAAGCAGGCAGGGAACTCCCTGCTGATGTTGGTGCTCTGGGAGTTAAACAAGAGTATTAGTCAACGCAGCTCTCGCCTCTCGAAACTCTCGTCCGCTGAGCGGCAAAGCTAAAACAAAGATGATTTTTTCTCATTGCTCACCACAGCCATGCACCTGTTTGGTCTAAACTGGCACCTGCAGCCGATGGAAGGGCAGATGTATGAGATCACGGAAGATACGGCCAGCAGTTGGCCAGTGCCAACGGACGTCTCCTTATATTCCTCAGGGGGCACAGGGTTAGAATTACCTGACAGGAAAGGCAAAGGAGCCGGCGAAGGTACGATTGGTGTGTTGTCCTTTTTGTGAGTCCTCCTCTGTCTCTGCCTCTGCAACTCCAGACATCTGCTGCCATAACTTCATTGACCTCCTGAGGAAACCTGCTCTTTTCCCTCAGCGTCGCCACGCTCCAACGCTTTCCCGCTCTGTCACGCATTTTAGACTTGGTAGTTGTCCATTCGTGTTTCCATCTTTTCTAGTGTTGCTTGCAAATACTGTAGGGTGCATCATGGCGCCATGATGCACCCAGCGCCTTTCATAACAGGAAATATCTCTGCCACGCTCATTTCCGCTTGATATTTCGACACCCAAAACTTTCCGGCTTCCATTTCTCCCTTAGAATGTTATGCTAACAACTGCTGTTTCTCCATGTTCGCTCTTTTGCAGGGGTATGTAAGTCTTGTCTGTCTGTTGTCTGGGGAGGGGTCATGGTTTGGGTTTTATGCCTAATATCCAACATTAGCTAAGAGCCACAAGACTTAACCAGCTGTCTTCAAACCACTTATCCTGAATCGGTCCGCTTTTGAAGTACGCTGACTAAATTCACAACATTTTCGACTGGGAACGTAAGATTTTGTTCTTCGTGTGAAATTGCCCCCAATTTTCCTGTCAGAACTCTGATTTTTCTACCGCTAGGACTTAGAAAATGTTATTCCCTCCATCCTGTTACTCTGATGCAAGGTTTCCTGATAGAGTCTTCTAATTTCGTTTTTTTTAAAAATGTGACATCTACAATTAAGCATTGATATTTCAGACTCTGAGGCTTGAAACTAGTAATTTGGATATTTCAAAAATTCTTGTTCACATCACCAACGGCCTTTGTCTTGACTAGTGAGCAAATATTACCAGAATGGTGTATTTCCCTGGTTTGGCGTGTCACCCTCGTACTAAAGATTTGACTTAGAAGCCATGAGAGTTGATTTGATACTTCCACATAGGTGTGTGTAGGAAGACAAGTTTAGCAGCTGTGAATTATTTTATTTCTCTTCCTCCTAGTCATATGAAAAGGTCTGCGTCTTAGAAGACATTTCTGGCTTCCTTAAGATGCTAACAGACATTACTACTCCCTGAAATTAGTAAACTGCAGCTGTTCAGAACTACAGAAAACCAGTTTTTTTTCGCTGAGGGGAAAACGCTTGACAGGTTGACAGCCTCTGAGATGGAATCTAATGAGGAACCCATGTCAGAAATACCTGTGAGAGGTAAAGTCCTGCCTCTCCAGATCCAATCACTACCCACTTGAGCAATGAGTCAAGAGTTTGCTCGAGGTATGCAATAGACAGGCTTTTCGCCCCTCTGAATAGAAGGCATTGTGCTGGAGAAAACAAGGTATTCCAGATGAAAGAATTTACTCAGATATCATTTCACCCAGTGCTTATATCACTACATGGGTTTTTCTCTGGGCCTTTACCTTTTCTACTGACGTGGCCGGTGTATAGATAACATCCCATAAGGCTGTGAGCCTCAAAAGATCGCATGGCAGCCTATGGGTTTCCATCCTTATACCCTGACCTGCCCTATAGTTTTCATGGTAGCCCTTGGAATTCCAATCCCGTTTGTTATGTTTGTTATGTTATTTATTTATTTATTTATTTATTATTTAAAATTATAGACCACCCAATCCCCAAGGGGCTCTGGGCGGTGCACAACATCATCTAGGTACAATATATAACAAGGGTCACAATAGTGACCATATGTACTAACATTCATTAAAACCATTAAAACCATGTAAACAGCGGTCAAAAACAGTAACAATAAAAATGGCGTCCCGCAACCCAATTCCTTTAAAAACCACCCCAAAAAGAAGGGAGCGACCAAACTCCTCCCTAAAAATAGCAATAAATATGCAAGAACAGATTATAAAAATAGGGAGCAAGAGAGCCAGGGAGCAAAGCAAAGAAGGGGGGTGGGGGGGTGCACCTCAGCAACTGGACGCTCCAAAGGCCCAGCGGAACAACTCAGTCTTACAGGCCCCACGGAATTCACCAAGGGCCCGCAGGGCCCGGACAGCTGGAGGAAGAGTGTTCCACCAGGCTGGGGCCAGGGCTGTAAAGGTCCTGGCCCGTGTGGAGGCCAGCCGCATCATTGAGGAACCACCAGCAGATATGATGCTGATGGTTCTTAAAACATTGGTCGGTTCCTCACAGGGCAAATACAACGGGTGTAGGATGCAATATTTTGTTTATTTATTTATTATTTCTTTAATTTGATTTCTTTGATTCGATTTAGTTCGATTTATTTAATTCGCCCTCCCCACAAGGGCTCAGAGCGACTTACGGCAGTAAATAACATATAAAATTTGATTAAATAAACAATCAAACAATCGAAACAGTTATAATATTTAAAATACAATCTTGTCTAATGAAAATACAATTAATTTAAAATACTTTTAATGCATTCGATACAAACCATTTGGGCGGGAACACTTCGCACAGGTCCTAATACCAAAACAAATCTGCCTCGTTTTATTTCCCGGAATCTGGGGTGGATTCCGCATGGACCAAAAACAGTGGTGTGAAAATAGTGTGAAAACAGTGTAAACCCTTTTACACCGTTTTAAACCATTTTACACCATTTTCACACTGTTTTCACACCGCTGTTTTCGGCCCATCCGGAATCCGCCTGGGATTTTCGAAAATCACTAAACCAGCAATCCTTCTGCAAAATTCCGGGTTGGAGCCGCTCCTGCACGAGTGGTCGGGTTTATTTCCCTCCCTTCCACCATGCAGACCACAGTCAGGGAGAATCCAACTGCCCCAGCAATATGTTCATTATTGCCCTGCCATTGCAAGGAAGCACCCTTTTCTTTCTTTTTCTTCTTCTGCATATTGTACATGCGCAGCAATGCAGGTGCAGCTGATCATATTGTGGGATGATTGGCATGGCTGCGGCGTTCATTTCTGTACGCCTGAGCAGCTACGCATGTGTTGCAGGAAATTTTTAAAAAGAGAAGTGTCTCCACACGCAGGCACGAAAGCAACCCGGATTGTTTCCATGGGCTCCGATCGCTGCCTGTATGATACGCATGTGAACAGGAAAGAGGAAACTGGGTTATTTTATAATGACTCCAACACGTAAAGTTGCTGGGCAGAATCAACTGTTTATACCCCCATCTCCCCTTCTAGTTCAAGTCAGCTTACAATAGTAGTTAGAAATTAAAACCAGAATAAAATCACGGGCCCCAACTATCTCCCCCCCTTCCCCCCCTTAAAAGATGCCTGTCATTCAAAACCTCTCAAAAACTTTGGCAAGCAGGCAGTCTTTGCAGTGCCTTCTGAAGGTCTCCAAGGAGGAGACCCCCCCCCCTCACCTCTTCAGGGAATCCATTCCACGAAACCAGCGCCACGGTGGGAAAGGCCCGGCAGTGGTCGATGCCACGTGAGCCACCCGAAGGAGCGGGATAACCAACAAATGACTGCCTTATTGCCGTAGTGGCTGGCACCAAGGGACCCGTGGAAAAAGACTAGTCCTTCAAATATGTAGGTCGGAAGGAAGCGTTCCCTGCTTCATGCAGGAACCAAGTATCCAGCTGAATTTAAACTCCTGCACTGTTTTCATATGCTGACAGTTCTCAAACTGTGGTGGCCGTATATGCTAGCACAATACCACGCATTGCCTTCAGCCCAAATGAAAGGTCATGTTTTGAAAAGGCACCTCCAGAACACTGTCTTTGTGACCGTCCCTTACTGGTGGCTGATTCATTAAAAACTCTGGAAGGAAATGTTCCCTGCATTATGCAGGAATCAAATACCCAGCTGAATTTGGACTCTTGCACAGTTTTCGTATGCTGACAGTTCCCAACCTGTGACGATTGTATACGGTAGCACAATGAAGAAAATGTTGACAGAGAGAAGTTTTTCTCTCTTTCTCACAATACTAGAACCAGGGGGCATTCATTGAAAATGCTGGGGGGAAGAATTAGGACTAATCAAAGGAAACCCTTCTTCACGCAACGTGTGATTGGTGTTTGGAATATGCTGCCCCAGGAGGTGGTGATGGCCACTAACCTGGATAGCTTTAAAAGGGGCTTGGACAGATTTATGGAGGAGAAATCGACCTATGGCTACCAATCTTGATCCTCCTTGATCTGAGATTGCAAATGCCTTAGCAGACCAGGTGCTCGGGAGCAGCAGCAGCAGAAGGCCATTGCTTTCACATCCTGCATGTGAGCTCCCAATGACACCTGGAGGGCCACTGTGAGTAGCAGAGAGCTGGACTAGATGGACTCTGGTCTGATCCAGCAGGCTAGTTCTTATGTTCTTACAATGCAACACATTGCCTTCAGCTCAAACGAAAGGCCGTTTCCTTAAGAAACCTCCAGAATCATGTCTTTGTGACTGTCCCTTACTGGTGGCTGGTTCGTTATTACACGACTTTCCTTTTTACTGCCCCAAATATGCCCCAGCCAGGGAGAAATTTCTTCCAGAGCAGTTGCTAAATGGCTCAGCCACCCCAGATGCTCACAAATTCAGGTTATTTTCATGTTAAGTGGCTATTGCGAGAACTGCACAGTTGATGAGACTAAATTTAATGTATTGTCGAAGGCTTTCATGGCCGGATTCAACTGGTTGTGGTGGGTTTTCCGGGCTGTGTGGCCGTGGTCTGGTGGATCTTGTTCCTAACGTTTTGCCTGCATCTGTGGCTGGCACCTTCAGAGGTGTATCACAGAGGGAAGTCTGTTACACACTGACTCAGTGTGTAACAGTGTGTAATGACTGACACAGTGTGTAACAGACTTCCCTCTGCGATACACCTCTGAAGATGCCAGCCACAGATGCAGGCAAAACGTTAGGAACAAGATCCACCAGACCACGGCCACACAGCTCGAAAAACCCACCAGAACCAGACTAAGTTTTGCCATTATTTCTGTTTCTGAAATTATTTTGCTGTATGGCCCATGGGCTATTCAACCTCGGTGAAATCAAGTTAACAGGGGGGTCCCAGATTGTGAAGAGCTTAAGAAGTCATAAGCATCATCATGAATTGAACTTGGAAACAGACTGGCCGCCAACGTTTCTGGCTGAAATCCACATGAACAACGTGAAGCTACTCTTTACTGCATCAGACCCGTAGTCTGTTAACAACCTTAGGATATCAGTGTGTCACCTCACCTTGTGAGTTCAGTTGGGCAGAACTTGGAAGGAGTTTTGCGACAGCTAAATTTTAAGCAAAATTGTTTACGTTTCCTTAGCATATAACACAGATCTAGTTATTAACATTTAGCATAACAGTTCAAGGTCCTGTTTAAGTTTCATTTCACGTCCCTCTAATTACAGTCTGATAATGCCAAGTCCGTTTCTTCCGTCCATTTCTTCTGGCTCATGAAGACTCCAGAAATTTTGGTGCACTGGATTTGAGACGATGAAGATACCCCAAAGAACTCTCACCAATTACACACACAAAGCCCTGAAACAGTAAATTCTAACATTTACATAGCAAAAATAAACATCCTTCTTCGTACTGGTTCCCAACAACATTGCAGTTACCTTAAACAAAGTGTTAAGAATTTATAATAATCTATCAAGGTCCCAGCCCGGTAGCCTTGCCTCCTTCAACTTCACGAGTTCTGCAGCCTTCTGCTTCTTTTCAGTCTCCACCCCTTTTTGGGTCCTCCCATTCCTAACATAGGAGTTGCAAGTGCATGTAAAAACAAAACTAAGGCCCCTTCCGCACACGCAAAATAATGCGTTTTCAAACTGGGGGGGGGGGGGGGAGGGGGCGGGGGGGGGTGGTGGGGGGGGGGGGTGGGGTGGGGGGGGCGGGGGGGGGAGGGGGGGTGGGGGGGGGGGGGGGGGGGGGGGGGGGGGTGTGGGGGGGGGGGGGGGTGGGGGGGGGGGGGGGTGGGGGGGGGGGGGGGTGGGGGGGGGGGGGGGTGGGGGGGGGGGGGGGTGGGGGGGGGGGGGGGTGGGGGGGGGGGGGGGTGGGGGGGGGGGGGGGTGGGGGGGGGGGGGGGTGGGGGGGGGGGGGGGTGGGGGGGGGGGGGGGTGGGGGGGGGGGGGGGTGGGGGGGGGGGGGGGTGGGGGGGGGGGGGGGTGGGGGGGGGGGGGGGTGGGGGGGGGGGGGGGTGGGGGGGGGGGGGGGTGGGGGGGGGGGGGGGTGGGGGGGGGGGGGGGTGGGGGGGGGGGGGGGTGGGGGGGGGGGGGGGTGGGGGGGGGGGGGGGTGGGGGGGGGGGGGGGTGGGGGGGGGGGGGGGTGGGGGGGGGGGGGGGTGGGGGGGGGGGGGGGTGGGGGGGGGGGGGGGTGGGGGGGGGGGGGGGTGGGGGGGGGGGGGGGTGGGGGGGGGGGGGGGTGGGGGGGGGGGGGGGTGGGGGGGGGGGGGGGTGGGGGGGGGGGGGGGTGGGGGGGGGGGGGGGTGGGGGGGGGGGGGGGTGGGGGGGGGGGGGGGTGGGGGGGGGGGGGGGTGGGGGGGGGGGGGGGTGGGGGGGGGGGGGGGTGGGGGGGGGGGGGGGTGGGGGGGGGGGGGGGTGGGGGGGGGGGGGGGTGGGGGGGGGGGGGGGTGGGGGGGGGGGGGGGTGGGGGGGGGGGGGGGTGGGGGGGGGGGGGGGTGGGGGGGGGGGGGGGTGGGGGGGGGGGGGGGTGGGGGGGGGGGGGGGTGGGGGGGGGGGGGGGTGGGGGGGGGGGGGGGTGGGGGGGGGGGGGGGTGGGGGGGGGGGGGGGTGGGGGGGGGGGGGGGTGGGGGGGGGGGGGGGTGGGGGGGGGGGGGGGTGGGGGGGGGGGGGGGTGGGGGGGGGGGGGGGTGGGGGGGGGGGGGGGTGGGGGGGGGGGGGGGTGGGGGGGGGGGGGGGTGGGGGGGGGGGGGGGTGGGGGGGGGGGGGGGTGGGGGGGGGGGGGGGTGGGGGGGGGGGGGGGTGGGGGGGGGGGGGGGTGGGGGGGGGGGGGGGTGGGGGGGGGGGGGGGTGGGGGGGGGGGGGGGTGGGGGGGGGGGGGGGTGGGGGGGGGGGGGGGTGGGGGGGGGGGGGGGTGGGGGGGGGGGGGGGTGGGGGGGGGGGGGGGTGGGGGGGGGGGGGGGTGGGGGGGGGGGGGGGTGGGGGGGGGGGGGGGTGGGGGGGGGGGGGGGTGGGGGGGGGGGGGGGTGGGGGGGGGGGGGGGTGGGGGGGGGGGGGGGTGGGGGGGGGGGGGGGTGGGGGGGGGGGGGGGTGGGGGGGGGGGGGGGTGGGGGGGGGGGGGGGTGGGGGGGGGGGGGGGTGGGGGGGGGGGGGGGTGGGGGGGGGGGGGGGTGGGGGGGGGGGGGGGTGGGGGGGGGGGGGGGTGGGGGGGGGGGGGGGTGGGGGGGGGGGGGGGTGGGGGGGGGGGGGGGTGGGGGGGGGGGGGGGTGGGGGGGGGGGGGGGTGGGGGGGGGGGGGGGTGGGGGGGGGGGGGGGTGGGGGGGGGGGGGGGTGGGGGGGGGGGGGGGTGGGGGGGGGGGGGGGTGGGGGGGGGGGGGGGTGGGGGGGGGGGGGGGTGGGGGGGGGGGGGGGTGGGGGGGGGGGGGGGTGGGGGGGGGGGGGGGTGGGGGGGGGGGGGGGTGGGGGGGGGGGGGGGTGGGGGGGGGGGGGGGTGGGGGGGGGGGGGGGTGGGGGGGGGGGGGGGTGGGGGGGGGGGGGGGTGGGGGGGGGGGGGGGTGGGGGGGGGGGGGGGTGGGGGGGGGGGGGGGTGGGGGGGGGGGGGGGTGGGGGGGGGGGGGGGTGGGGGGGGGGGGGGGTGGGGGGGGGGGGGGGTGGGGGGGGGGGGGGGTGGGGGGGGGGGGGGGTGGGGGGGGGGGGGGGTGGGGGGGGGGGGGGGTGGGGGGGGGGGGGGGTGGGGGGGGGGGGGGGTGGGGGGGGGGGGGGGTGGGGGGGGGGGGGGGTGGGGGGGGGGGGGGGTGGGGGGGGGGGGGGGTGGGGGGGGGGGGGGGTGGGGGGGGGGGGGGGTGGGGGGGGGGGGGGGTGGGGGGGGGGGGGGGTGGGGGGGGGGGGGGGTGGGGGGGGGGGGGGGTGGGGGGGGGGGGGGGTGGGGGGGGGGGGGGGTGGGGGGGGGGGGGGGTGGGGGGGGGGGGGGGTGGGGGGGGGGGGGGGTGGGGGGGGGGGGGGGTGGGGGGGGGGGGGGGTGGGGGGGGGGGGGGGTGGGGGGGGGGGGGGGTGGGGGGGGGGGGGGGTGGGGGGGGGGGGGGGTGGGGGGGGGGGGGGGTGGGGGGGGGGGGGGGTGGGGGGGGGGGGGGGTGGGGGGGGGGGGGGGTGGGGGGGGGGGGGGGTGGGGGGGGGGGGGGGTGGGGGGGGGGGGGGGTGGGGGGGGGGGGGGGTGGGGGGGGGGGGGGGTGGGGGGGGGGGGGGGTGGGGGGGGGGGGGGGTGGGGGGGGGGGGGGGTGGGGGGGGGGGGGGGTGGGGGGGGGGGGGGGTGGGGGGGGGGGGGGGTGGGGGGGGGGGGGGGTGGGGGGGGGGGGGGGTGGGGGGGGGGGGGGGTGGGGGGGGGGGGGGGTGGGGGGGGGGGGGGGTGGGGGGGGGGGGGGGTGGGGGGGGGGGGGGGTGGGGGGGGGGGGGGGTGGGGGGGGGGGGGGGTGGGGGGGGGGGGGGGTGGGGGGGGGGGGGGGTGGGGGGGGGGGGGGGTGGGGGGGGGGGGGGGTGGGGGGGGGGGGGGGTGGGGGGGGGGGGGGGTGGGGGGGGGGGGGGGTGGGGGGGGGGGGGGGTGGGGGGGGGGGGGGGTGGGGGGGGGGGGGGGTGGGGGGGGGGGGGGGTGGGGGGGGGGGGGGGTGGGGGGGGGGGGGGGTGGGGGGGGGGGGGGGTGGGGGGGGGGGGGGGTGGGGGGGGGGGGGGGTGGGGGGGGGGGGGGGTGGGGGGGGGGGGGGGTGGGGGGGGGGGGGGGTGGGGGGGGGGGGGGGTGGGGGGGGGGGGGGGTGGGGGGGGGGGGGGGTGGGGGGGGGGGGGGGTGGGGGGGGGGGGGGGTGGGGGGGGGGGGGGGTGGGGGGGGGGGGGGGTGGGGGGGGGGGGGGGTGGGGGGGGGGGGGGGTGGGGGGGGGGGGGGGTGGGGGGGGGGGGGGGTGGGGGGGGGGGGGGGTGGGGGGGGGGGGGGGTGGGGGGGGGGGGGGGTGGGGGGGGGGGGGGGTGGGGGGGGGGGGGGGTGGGGGGGGGGGGGGGTGGGGGGGGGGGGGGGTGGGGGGGGGGGGGGGTGGGGGGGGGGGGGGGTGGGGGGGGGGGGGGGTGGGGGGGGGGGGGGGTGGGGGGGGGGGGGGGTGGGGGGGGGGGGGGGTGGGGGGGGGGGGGGGTGGGGGGGGGGGGGGGTGGGGGGGGGGGGGGGTGGGGGGGGGGGGGGGTGGGGGGGGGGGGGGGTGGGGGGGGGGGGGGGTGGGGGGGGGGGGGGGTGGGGGGGGGGGGGGGTGGGGGGGGGGGGGGGTGGGGGGGGGGGGGGGTGGGGGGGGGGGGGGGTGGGGGGGGGGGGGGGTGGGGGGGGGGGGGGGTGGGGGGGGGGGGGGGTGGGGGGGGGGGGGGGTGGGGGGGGGGGGGGGTGGGGGGGGGGGGGGGTGGGGGGGGGGGGGGGTGGGGGGGGGGGGGGGTGGGGGGGGGGGGGGGTGGGGGGGGGGGGGGGTGGGGGGGGGGGGGGGTGGGGGGGGGGGGGGGTGGGGGGGGGGGGGGGTGGGGGGGGGGGGGGGTGGGGGGGGGGGGGGGTGGGGGGGGGGGGGGGTGGGGGGGGGGGGGGGTGGGGGGGGGGGGGGGTGGGGGGGGGGGGGGGTGGGGGGGGGGGGGGGTGGGGGGGGGGGGGGGTGGGGGGGGGGGGGGGTGGGGGGGGGGGGGGGTGGGGGGGGGGGGGGGTGGGGGGGGGGGGGGGTGGGGGGGGGGGGGGGTGGGGGGGGGGGGGGGTGGGGGGGGGGGGGGGTGGGGGGGGGGGGGGGTGGGGGGGGGGGGGGGTGGGGGGGGGGGGGGGTGGGGGGGGGGGGGGGTGGGGGGGGGGGGGGGTGGGGGGGGGGGGGGGTGGGGGGGGGGGGGGGTGGGGGGGGGGGGGGGTGGGGGGGGGGGGGGGTGGGGGGGGGGGGGGGTGGGGGGGGGGGGGGGTGGGGGGGGGGGGGGGTGGGGGGGGGGGGGGGTGGGGGGGGGGGGGGGTGGGGGGGGGGGGGGGTGGGGGGGGGGGGGGGTGGGGGGGGGGGGGGGTGGGGGGGGGGGGGGGTGGGGGGGGGGGGGGGTGGGGGGGGGGGGGGGTGGGGGGGGGGGGGGGTGGGGGGGGGGGGGGGTGGGGGGGGGGGGGGGTGGGGGGGGGGGGGGGTGGGGGGGGGGGGGGGTGGGGGGGGGGGGGGGTGGGGGGGGGGGGGGGTGGGGGGGGGGGGGGGTGGGGGGGGGGGGGGGTGGGGGGGGGGGGGGGTGGGGGGGGGGGGGGGTGGGGGGGGGGGGGGGTGGGGGGGGGGGGGGGTGGGGGGGGGGGGGGGTGGGGGGGGGGGGGGGTGGGGGGGGGGGGGGGTGGGGGGGGGGGGGGGTGGGGGGGGGGGGGGGTGGGGGGGGGGGGGGGTGGGGGGGGGGGGGGGTGGGGGGGGGGGGGGGTGGGGGGGGGGGGGGGTGGGGGGGGGGGGGGGTGGGGGGGGGGGGGGGTGGGGGGGGGGGGGGGTGGGGGGGGGGGGGGGTGGGGGGGGGGGGGGGTGGGGGGGGGGGGGGGTGGGGGGGGGGGGGGGTGGGGGGGGGGGGGGGTGGGGGGGGGGGGGGGTGGGGGGGGGGGGGGGTGGGGGGGGGGGGGGGTGGGGGGGGGGGGGGGTGGGGGGGGGGGGGGGTGGGGGGGGGGGGGGGTGGGGGGGGGGGGGGGTGGGGGGGGGGGGGGGTGGGGGGGGGGGGGGGTGGGGGGGGGGGGGGGTGGGGGGGGGGGGGGGTGGGGGGGGGGGGGGGTGGGGGGGGGGGGGGGTGGGGGGGGGGGGGGGTGGGGGGGGGGGGGGGTGGGGGGGGGGGGGGGTGGGGGGGGGGGGGGGTGGGGGGGGGGGGGGGTGGGGGGGGGGGGGGGTGGGGGGGGGGGGGGGTGGGGGGGGGGGGGGGTGGGGGGGGGGGGGGGTGGGGGGGGGGGGGGGTGGGGGGGGGGGGGGGTGGGGGGGGGGGGGGGTGGGGGGGGGGGGGGGTGGGGGGGGGGGGGGGTGGGGGGGGGGGGGGGTGGGGGGGGGGGGGGGTGGGGGGGGGGGGGGGTGGGGGGGGGGGGGGGTGGGGGGGGGGGGGGGTGGGGGGGGGGGGGGGTGGGGGGGGGGGGGGGTGGGGGGGGGGGGGGGTGGGGGGGGGGGGGGGTGGGGGGGGGGGGGGGTGGGGGGGGGGGGGGGTGGGGGGGGGGGGGGGTGGGGGGGGGGGGGGGTGGGGGGGGGGGGGGGTGGGGGGGGGGGGGGGTGGGGGGGGGGGGGGGTGGGGGGGGGGGGGGGTGGGGGGGGGGGGGGGTGGGGGGGGGGGGGGGTGGGGGGGGGGGGGGGTGGGGGGGGGGGGGGGTGGGGGGGGGGGGGGGTGGGGGGGGGGGGGGGTGGGGGGGGGGGGGGGTGGGGGGGGGGGGGGGTGGGGGGGGGGGGGGGTGGGGGGGGGGGGGGGTGGGGGGGGGGGGGGGTGGGGGGGGGGGGGGGTGGGGGGGGGGGGGGGTGGGGGGGGGGGGGGGTGGGGGGGGGGGGGGGTGGGGGGGGGGGGGGGTGGGGGGGGGGGGGGGTGGGGGGGGGGGGGGGTGGGGGGGGGGGGGGGTGGGGGGGGGGGGGGGTGGGGGGGGGGGGGGGTGGGGGGGGGGGGGGGTGGGGGGGGGGGGGGGTGGGGGGGGGGGGGGGTGGGGGGGGGGGGGGGTGGGGGGGGGGGGGGGTGGGGGGGGGGGGGGGTGGGGGGGGGGGGGGGTGGGGGGGGGGGGGGGTGGGGGGGGGGGGGGGTGGGGGGGGGGGGGGGTGGGGGGGGGGGGGGGTGGGGGGGGGGGGGGGTGGGGGGGGGGGGGGGTGGGGGGGGGGGGGGGTGGGGGGGGGGGGGGGTGGGGGGGGGGGGGGGTGGGGGGGGGGGGGGGTGGGGGGGGGGGGGGGTGGGGGGGGGGGGGGGTGGGGGGGGGGGGGGGTGGGGGGGGGGGGGGGTGGGGGGGGGGGGGGGTGGGGGGGGGGGGGGGTGGGGGGGGGGGGGGGTGGGGGGGGGGGGGGGTGGGGGGGGGGGGGGGTGGGGGGGGGGGGGGGTGGGGGGGGGGGGGGGTGGGGGGGGGGGGGGGTGGGGGGGGGGGGGGGTGGGGGGGGGGGGGGGTGGGGGGGGGGGGGGGTGGGGGGGGGGGGGGGTGGGGGGGGGGGGGGGTGGGGGGGGGGGGGGGTGGGGGGGGGGGGGGGTGGGGGGGGGGGGGGGTGGGGGGGGGGGGGGGTGGGGGGGGGGGGGGGTGGGGGGGGGGGGGGGTGGGGGGGGGGGGGGGTGGGGGGGGGGGGGGGTGGGGGGGGGGGGGGGTGGGGGGGGGGGGGGGTGGGGGGGGGGGGGGGTGGGGGGGGGGGGGGGTGGGGGGGGGGGGGGGTGGGGGGGGGGGGGGGTGGGGGGGGGGGGGGGTGGGGGGGGGGGGGGGTGGGGGGGGGGGGGGGTGGGGGGGGGGGGGGGTGGGGGGGGGGGGGGGTGGGGGGGGGGGGGGGTGGGGGGGGGGGGGGGTGGGGGGGGGGGGGGGTGGGGGGGGGGGGGGGTGGGGGGGGGGGGGGGTGGGGGGGGGGGGGGGTGGGGGGGGGGGGGGGTGGGGGGGGGGGGGGGTGGGGGGGGGGGGGGGTGGGGGGGGGGGGGGGTGGGGGGGGGGGGGGGTGGGGGGGGGGGGGGGTGGGGGGGGGGGGGGGTGGGGGGGGGGGGGGGTGGGGGGGGGGGGGGGTGGGGGGGGGGGGGGGTGGGGGGGGGGGGGGGTGGGGGGGGGGGGGGGTGGGGGGGGGGGGGGGTGGGGGGGGGGGGGGGTGGGGGGGGGGGGGGGTGGGGGGGGGGGGGGGTGGGGGGGGGGGGGGGTGGGGGGGGGGGGGGGTGGGGGGGGGGGGGGGTGGGGGGGGGGGGGGGTGGGGGGGGGGGGGGGTGGGGGGGGGGGGGGGTGGGGGGGGGGGGGGGTGGGGGGGGGGGGGGGTGGGGGGGGGGGGGGGTGGGGGGGGGGGGGGGTGGGGGGGGGGGGGGGTGGGGGGGGGGGGGGGTGGGGGGGGGGGGGGGTGGGGGGGGGGGGGGGTGGGGGGGGGGGGGGGTGGGGGGGGGGGGGGGTGGGGGGGGGGGGGGGTGGGGGGGGGGGGGGGTGGGGGGGGGGGGGGGTGGGGGGGGGGGGGGGTGGGGGGGGGGGGGGGTGGGGGGGGGGGGGGGTGGGGGGGGGGGGGGGTGGGGGGGGGGGGGGGTGGGGGGGGGGGGGGGTGGGGGGGGGGGGGGGTGGGGGGGGGGGGGGGTGGGGGGGGGGGGGGGTGGGGGGGGGGGGGGGTGGGGGGGGGGGGGGGTGGGGGGGGGGGGGGGTGGGGGGGGGGGGGGGTGGGGGGGGGGGGGGGTGGGGGGGGGGGGGGGTGGGGGGGGGGGGGGGTGGGGGGGGGGGGGGGTGGGGGGGGGGGGGGGTGGGGGGGGGGGGGGGTGGGGGGGGGGGGGGGTGGGGGGGGGGGGGGGTGGGGGGGGGGGGGGGTGGGGGGGGGGGGGGGTGGGGGGGGGGGGGGGTGGGGGGGGGGGGGGGTGGGGGGGGGGGGGGGTGGGGGGGGGGGGGGGTGGGGGGGGGGGGGGGTGGGGGGGGGGGGGGGTGGGGGGGGGGGGGGGTGGGGGGGGGGGGGGGTGGGGGGGGGGGGGGGTGGGGGGGGGGGGGGGTGGGGGGGGGGGGGGGTGGGGGGGGGGGGGGGTGGGGGGGGGGGGGGGTGGGGGGGGGGGGGGGTGGGGGGGGGGGGGGGTGGGGGGGGGGGGGGGTGGGGGGGGGGGGGGGTGGGGGGGGGGGGGGGTGGGGGGGGGGGGGGGTGGGGGGGGGGGGGGGTGGGGGGGGGGGGGGGTGGGGGGGGGGGGGGGTGGGGGGGGGGGGGGGTGGGGGGGGGGGGGGGTGGGGGGGGGGGGGGGTGGGGGGGGGGGGGGGTGGGGGGGGGGGGGGGTGGGGGGGGGGGGGGGTGGGGGGGGGGGGGGGTGGGGGGGGGGGGGGGTGGGGGGGGGGGGGGGTGGGGGGGGGGGGGGGTGGGGGGGGGGGGGGGTGGGGGGGGGGGGGGGTGGGGGGGGGGGGGGGTGGGGGGGGGGGGGGGTGGGGGGGGGGGGGGGTGGGGGGGGGGGGGGGTGGGGGGGGGGGGGGGTGGGGGGGGGGGGGGGTGGGGGGGGGGGGGGGTGGGGGGGGGGGGGGGTGGGGGGGGGGGGGGGTGGGGGGGGGGGGGGGTGGGGGGGGGGGGGGGTGGGGGGGGGGGGGGGTGGGGGGGGGGGGGGGTGGGGGGGGGGGGGGGTGGGGGGGGGGGGGGGTGGGGGGGGGGGGGGGTGGGGGGGGGGGGGGGTGGGGGGGGGGGGGGGTGGGGGGGGGGGGGGGTGGGGGGGGGGGGGGGTGGGGGGGGGGGGGGGTGGGGGGGGGGGGGGGTGGGGGGGGGGGGGGGTGGGGGGGGGGGGGGGTGGGGGGGGGGGGGGGTGGGGGGGGGGGGGGGTGGGGGGGGGGGGGGGTGGGGGGGGGGGGGGGTGGGGGGGGGGGGGGGTGGGGGGGGGGGGGGGTGGGGGGGGGGGGGGGTGGGGGGGGGGGGGGGTGGGGGGGGGGGGGGGTGGGGGGGGGGGGGGGTGGGGGGGGGGGGGGGTGGGGGGGGGGGGGGGTGGGGGGGGGGGGGGGTGGGGGGGGGGGGGGGTGGGGGGGGGGGGGGGTGGGGGGGGGGGGGGGTGGGGGGGGGGGGGGGTGGGGGGGGGGGGGGGTGGGGGGGGGGGGGGGTGGGGGGGGGGGGGGGTGGGGGGGGGGGGGGGTGGGGGGGGGGGGGGGTGGGGGGGGGGGGGGGTGGGGGGGGGGGGGGGTGGGGGGGGGGGGGGGTGGGGGGGGGGGGGGGTGGGGGGGGGGGGGGGTGGGGGGGGGGGGGGGTGGGGGGGGGGGGGGGTGGGGGGGGGGGGGGGTGGGGGGGGGGGGGGGTGGGGGGGGGGGGGGGTGGGGGGGGGGGGGGGTGGGGGGGGGGGGGGGTGGGGGGGGGGGGGGGTGGGGGGGGGGGGGGGTGGGGGGGGGGGGGGGTGGGGGGGGGGGGGGGTGGGGGGGGGGGGGGGTGGGGGGGGGGGGGGGTGGGGGGGGGGGGGGGTGGGGGGGGGGGGGGGTGGGGGGGGGGGGGGGTGGGGGGGGGGGGGGGTGGGGGGGGGGGGGGGTGGGGGGGGGGGGGGGTGGGGGGGGGGGGGGGTGGGGGGGGGGGGGGGTGGGGGGGGGGGGGGGTGGGGGGGGGGGGGGGTGGGGGGGGGGGGGGGTGGGGGGGGGGGGGGGTGGGGGGGGGGGGGGGTGGGGGGGGGGGGGGGTGGGGGGGGGGGGGGGTGGGGGGGGGGGGGGGTGGGGGGGGGGGGGGGTGGGGGGGGGGGGGGGTGGGGGGGGGGGGGGGTGGGGGGGGGGGGGGGTGGGGGGGGGGGGGGGTGGGGGGGGGGGGGGGTGGGGGGGGGGGGGGGTGGGGGGGGGGGGGGGTGGGGGGGGGGGGGGGTGGGGGGGGGGGGGGGTGGGGGGGGGGGGGGGTGGGGGGGGGGGGGGGTGGGGGGGGGGGGGGGTGGGGGGGGGGGGGGGTGGGGGGGGGGGGGGGTGGGGGGGGGGGGGGGTGGGGGGGGGGGGGGGTGGGGGGGGGGGGGGGTGGGGGGGGGGGGGGGTGGGGGGGGGGGGGGGTGGGGGGGGGGGGGGGTCTAAATCAGGGGTGTCCAACTCTGGCGCTTCAGATGTTCATGGACTACAATTCCCACCAGCCCCTGGCCATGCCTCAGGGGCTGATGGGAATTGTAGTCCATGACCATCTGAAGCGCCAGAGTCGGACACCTCTGGTCTACTTTTTCTGTGGCCATCCTAGGTGTTTGTGGCTGAGGTGTGATTTGATCGAGAAACATCTTGGCCGGCGACCAAGCCAAGTGTGTTGCAACAATTTTCGTTTGGCTGAAAGCTGAGAACAGCATTATTTCAAGTCAGTCTTTTTAAGCCCAACAAGTACCGGGGGACCCCCGTTAAAATCGCCCAGGGTGGCCCCTTGTACCGTGATCGTGTTTTCCTGAACCGAGCCAACCATGTTTCATATCCCTTCGCCCATCTTGTTGTAATTCACAGGCCCTCCCATAAAAATTAACACTTGAGCTTTCTTCTAACCACAATGATTATTTAATGGTCTAATATTTTTTTTTCTCCTCCGCGGCAAAACGACGGCTCATTTCTGAGCTCGCCATTAATCCTCCTCCCCAAAGAGGCCTCCGCGCTGAGTCTCAGCTGTCTGCAGCGGTTACCTGAGAACTATTGGCTGTAATTTGTCTTGGCAGGTTAATTAAAAGTTTAGGTCTTATTAAAGCAAAGTCATTAAGGCTGCAATATACTCTTCTTTTTTTTTTGCCTTGAAAGTTTATTTAATCACCGGTCGAAATGCAACGGTAATATTCGGTTTTCATTGGGGAGAGCCGGAGCTTGAGCAGGGCTTTGCTGTCAGGAACGTCCGTGCACGCGAACCTGCTCATCATTAACCAGCGCTGTAAATAATTGCATTTTAATTTGCCCACCCGAATGCCGTCGTCTTGTGCATTTCTTTAGCAGGCGATGATTGGAAATGTGTCAGGGTGTTAGCTCTATGCAATGTTCTGCTCACTGGAGGACATTCCAAGGTCTTATTGGGCAATGTTAGGTCTCAAGGATGGGCCTTTAAAAAAAAATCACTCTAGATCGAACTGGTCGTGGTGGGTTTTCCGGGCTGCGTGGCCATGGTCAGGTGGATCTTGTTCCTAACGTTTCACCTGCATCTGTGGCTGGCATCTTTGCCACAATACAATGCACTCAACCACACCTTTGCATAGCAAAGTTCCACCCACTTAATGATTGGTTCCCCACCCTGGGACATGGACAATATACCACACTAAACTTTCCCTTCTCACTGAGACACAGTGAGAAACAGACTTTTCTCTGAGATACACCTCTGAAGATGCCAGCCACAAATGCACGTGAAACATTGGGAACAAAATCCACCAGACCACGGCCACACAGCCCGGAAAACCCTCCAGAACCAGTTTACTTGAATAGTTTTCTGTTGCCTGGGTCCTCTGTTACTGCTTTTCCCTGATCATTATTTTTTTTTTTTGGTAACATATCATTCATTTTCTGTTTTAGTAATGTCAGCTGCCTTGCGAAGTCATTTTGGGAGCTAAAAATCAAGGTGTGGATTTTAGATTTTTTTAAAAAAGGCAGTTTGCTGGTGCACTTTAAATTTTGTAAATACTCTGGCATATTGACTACTTGGTGCAAAAGGAACATGGGGGAAGGGGGTACGGCAGTATGACAATTTATTTGTGAATGGAAGCGTGATGTTCCATGTTCCCAGGCAGATAGAAGGTTAGATCTTTGTGAATGGGTGGCTAATTTTAACTACGTTCTCGCAGTTGCTATCAGAGTCATTGTATAGGTTGGAGTGAATAGAACAGCGCAGTCTACAATCACAAAATCAAAATGGATATACAGGAAGTACAAACTGGTGGCACGTAGGAAATGTCAGAAAAGTCAAGAAGAATCCGTTTTAATTTTTGGATGCTGCAAGCCACTGTGATCATGCAGGGCATAAAAACCTAAAATAAATACATCCGGAAAGGCCCGCACAATTAATACACTGTTGGTTATTTTGCAACCTGCCTGGGGTCTTAGAGAGTATGGTGGGCACTATGTGAAGTCAGTAAATAAATAAATATTCTCGTAAGACACGTTTGGAGCGTGTCTCAGAGGGTACCTGTGTTGGTATACCTTTATACACCGGGCGCACTCTGGCCTAGCCATGCCTCTGAGGATGTAATCCCTGCAGCTTCTGTCTTTTTGTAAGGGCATTTACAATAGGAGCCAACATGAGGTAGTAATGTACTGGTGAAGAGCCAGTGGATCTGGAAAACCGGGTTTGATTCCCCACTCCTCCACATAAACGGCAGACTCTGATCTGGTGAACTGGATTGATTTCCTCACTCGTCCACAGGAAGCCTGCTGGGTGATCTTGGGACAGTCACGGTTCCCTCTGAACTCTCAGCCCTACCAACCTCACAAGGAGCCTGCCGTGGGGAGAGGAAGGGAAGGAGTTTGTAAGCTGCTTTGAGTCTCCTTACAGATAGGCAGGGTATAAATCCAAAGTCGTCGTCTTCTATTTCAAATTTGCCAGAATATTTTTTATCTTTTTGTCCAAAGAACCACCATGCAAAGTAAGCCACTGTGCAATGATACTATCGTATGTTTGAAACTATTTCATGTTAGATCAGGGGTCGGGAACCTTTTCCCCTCAAAGAGCCATTTGGCTCAACCCCCCACCCCCACCCACTCGCTCAACCCCCATCCGCTCCCCTGCCGACTTGCTCGCTCGCTCGCTCGCCCTCCCTCCCCCCACCCGCTCACACCCCCCCCCGCAGGCTAGAGATGTGCCCGCCCTGCTTCCTGCAGAGGCGGGAAGCAATGAGGGCCCCGGCTGCTCGGCCTGCCCGTGGCTGCCGGGAGAGGCTAAGCACCCACCACCGCCGAAGCAGCGGAGGGCGGGCAGGGAAGCCAGAGCCGCATGCAGTGCGGCCTACGCCGGCCGCTTGAGGCTAGAGATGTGCCCGCCCCTGCTTCCTGCAGGGCGGGCGGGGCCCGGTGGCCGGGCCCGCCTTGCGCCCGGAGTGCCCGGCCCCATGGCTAAGCAGCGGGGCAGGCAGGAGCCAGAGCCCACGGCGCGGCCTCGCTGGCCGCGGGCTAGAGATGTGCCCGCCCTGCTTCCTGCAGGGCGGGCGAAGAGGGGGCCGGCGGCTCCGCTCATGGAGCCGCAGAACAGTGGCGGAAGAGCCGCGGGTTCCCAACCCCTGTGTTAGATGTAGCTGCCCTGGTGGTGAACAATTGCTAATACGCGGAGGTGGGATCCAGCAGGTTCTCACAGGTTCCCGAGAGTAGGTTACTAATTATTTGTGTGTGCCGAGAGGGGGTTATGAATTGGTGATTTTGCCACGTGATTTTTGCCTTAGTTACGCCCCTCCTCTCAGCAGTAACGCACAGAACTTGAAGTAGTCTAGCAGGAGGTGCACCGGCGTGCATGGCAGCCTGCGCCTGCGTGCATTCGTTTCCCGCCCAAGGACCGTCCTAGCCGCAGCCCCGCCCAGGAGTGTCCCGTCCCCGGAATGCCCGGCCCAGCCCCATTGGTGCTAAGCCACAGTTTGAATCCCACCACCGGGGAGACCTGTTACCCCAACTTTTTTGGATCCACCATTAACTCGCTAATCACATTATCCTACTTTGCTGACCAACTCTTTAGAGTGTAGATTTTTTTTAAAAAAGAATGCATAACAGGCTTGCTGGAGCCATTAATTTACTTTTAACAAGGAGTGTGGTGGAGTCTCCTTGGATGTTTTTAAAGACAGGCTGGATGGCCACCTGACAGGAATGCTTTGATTGTGTGTTCCTGCATTGCAAGGGGTTGGACTTGTTGACCTTTGAGGTCTCTTCCAACTCTATGATTCTATGGAAAAGGAACTGGTTCAGCATCTACTTCGGCAAAGGTGGAAAATCACAGGCTTAAAGAAGACACAAAATATCTCTCAACCAAAAAAAAAATATCCCAAATCCAATAGCAATACATTCGATATTGCGGCGTGTAGGATAAGATACGTCAGAGACCAGACTCGTTCGTCATTTGCTTTAAGAGAAAGAAGACCGCGAGTAAGGTAATTAGTTTTGCTCATAATTGGATTTCAGTAGTGTGTCATTGCGGTGAGAAAAATTTGCAATAATGTAAGCCCAGGCCATTGGCTCTGTTCTCTGCAATTAATTTCAGAGGTGCGATGAAAAATAATCTTTTTTTTTTTAAAGGTAAGGTTGATTTGGAATCTGACAGCTCCCTTCCTGGCGCACTTATTAGCTATATTCGTGTTTTACAGTCGTCCACCCCTCTTTATTCCCTGTAAGGTAGTGGCCATGTGTGTGGGAGCAAAATGAAAGCCAAGAGTATCCTTTTTTTTCTTGAAAACTGCCCCTCCTGTTGTCGGATGGCATCCCACAAGTATCTGGGGACTATGGGGTATCATAATCGCTTCCCAAGCGATCGCATTCGGCAAGGGATAAAAACGAAAAGGGATTTGCAAGACACCTTTTTCGTCTCCATTTTCACAGACTAAAGCGCTGGAAGACCCCAAAGTCTGTGTCAGTAATAAATTAACCTCCTTGTAAAGTGACTTTGGCTGCGTTTCCTAACACAGATGCTTCTGGGCGAAACGTCTCCCGAGTTCACCTTTGCCAGATAGCGGTGATTTATTTGGGACAGTCTGGTCTAAATAGAACAAAATAGCAGTCAAGGGAGAGCTGGAGTCAGCACATCTGGGACAGATGTTGGCCACACAAAACCTGTTCGGCGAGGGCAAAAAAGGAGCCAGGAGGCCAGCTTCAGGCATCCACAGGCCGTTCCAGCAGCTGTTACTGTCAAGCTTGAAGGACCAAGACGGTCCAAGGAGAAAACTGTCTGGGACAGAAATAATAATAATAATAGTGGAAAAATAGAGGAATGGCCTCATTATGTCAAGCGGAAAGCAGGAGCAGGTGAAGGTTGGAACAGCCTCGGTTCAGAGAATTTGTCCAAATGGGGCTGGTGGTTCTCATGGGCTGAAACCCTCCTTCAGAGCTTCCACTCCCCAAAGTGACAATATGTAGGGTGTGTGGAACTACTGCTGTCCTCTCTGGCAGCCTTAGGTGGAAGAGTTTTATGGGGTGGGAAAATGGGGGCATGATGTAGACTGTAGTATCACCTCACTTCCGGTAAAAACTAGGAAGCGACATAAGAACATAAGAACGAGTCTGCTGGATCAGACCAGAGTCCATCTAGTCCAGCACTCTGCTACTCGCAGTGGCCCACCAGGTGCCTTTGGGAGCTCACGTGCAGGAGGTGAAAGCAATGGCCTTCTGCTGCTGCTGCTCCTGAGCACCTGGTCTGCTAAGGCATTTGCAATCTCAGATCAAGGAGGATCAAGATTGGGAGCCACAGATCGACTTCTCCATAAATCTGCCCAAGCCCTTTTTAAAGCTATCCAGGTTAGTGGCCATCACCACCTCCAGTGGCAGCATATTCCAAACACCAATCACACGTTGCGTGAAGAAGTGTTTCCTTTTATTAGTCCTAATTCTTCCCCCCAGCATTTTCAATGAATGTCCCCTGGTTCTAGTATTGTGAGAAAGAGAGAAAAATTTCTCTCTGTCAACATTGTCCACCCCATGCATAGGCTAACTCTAGGAACTGCCAGAAACTCTGCGGTCTTACAGTAGAGTTTCTGGTGGATCCTAGAGCAGCCCTGTCTCACTTCCAGGTTTTTACCAGAATTGACAGAGAACCACATGTCTTGCTGCCCGGGTTTTTTTCTTTTAATTTTTCGGAAGCTGGGATCAGGGGCTCCCACACCCAGACTTGCAACCCTCAGCCAGCCACAACAAACACTAAATAGTTTGCCTTCAGACTCCACTCGCTCTTTTGGAATCTTCTATCTACGTCTCAACTCCACAAGCTGCATTCTCTGCACCACCCGTAAATGTTTAGCTTTCTGTCCCAAATCTTCCACGTTATTGCTGTTTACTACCTTGCACATCTTTTGTGCTGCCCCCCTAGATTGTTCTCCAGCAGGTTAGTTTGTAGGCCAAACATAATCCTTTATATAGAGCCGGCATAGTGTCGTGGTTAAGAGCAGGTGGATTCTAATCTGGAGAACCGGGTTTGATTCCCCACTCCTCCACCTGAGTGGCAGAGGCTTATCTGGTGAACCGGATTCATTTCCGTACTCCTACATTCCTGCTGGGTGACCTTGGGCTAGTCACAGTTCTCTCAGAACTCTCTCAGCCCCACCTACCTTACAAGGTGTCTGTTATGGGGAGGGAAAGGGAAAAGGAGCTTGTAAGCCACCTTGAGTCTCCTTACAGGAGAGAAAGAAGAGGAAGAAGAAGAGTTTGGATTTATATCCCCCCTTTCTGTCCTGCAGGGACTCAAAGGGGCTTACAATCTCCTTGCCCTTCCCCCCTCACAACAAACACCCTGTGAGGTGGGTGGGGCTGAGAGAGCTTCGAGAAGCTGTGATTAGCCCAAGGTCACCCAGCGTGTGTAGGAGCGTACAGGCTAATCTGAATTCCCCAGATAAGCCTCCACAGCTCAGGCAGCAGAGCTGGGAATCAAACCTGGTTCCTCCAGATTAGATACACGAGCTCTTAACCTCCTATGCCACTGCTGCTCTGGACTCACAGATCTGCTGCTCTGAAGTCACAGAAAGGTGGGGTATACATCTGAACTCTTCTCCTTTGTGACAATACAGTTCTCTGAAGTCACAGATCTGCATCTTTCGTCTTCCCCAGTTTCTCATATATTGCTTCTAACTTTATTGTCTCTCCAGGGCAACTAGTGCGTCACCGTGTGAAATGGTATGTTGGACCTGATGGACCACTGGTTTGATCCAGCTGGGTCGACTGTGGTCTCCAAAGAGGAGTAAGGTTGGGGGGGTGGGGAAGGTTCAGGGCTACTTTCTTTCTCCCAGGAATAAATCCTGTGATGCAGACATATCTTTGGCATCCAAAGGTAGGCATGATTCGTTGCTGGCTCAGGCCTCTGTTGGAATGCTAGTTTATCGCTAAGCACCAAAATAGAATAATTCATCCTCGATGTGTCGGGTAGCATAGCATCACTCTTATGGTTTTTTGAAAAAGAAACATTGGGGCACCATAAGCATAACTAATGCATGCACAAGGAGTTATCTTTGTTTTTGATCTCCTATATGCCCCAAAGAAAATCTGCCCCTTCCCCCCCCTCACACACACACACAAACACACACACACAATTTGGCCTGTGTATGTCCTTTGTTCCCCCGGACTCAGTAACCTGAAGATTTCTCACCATCATCCACAGTTTGTCATTTTCCTAGGTAATTTTGTTTGATCCGGGAATCTCTACAAAAGATTCATTGACTGGCATAATTGAGTTTCGCTTCAGGGTCAAGAAAAGGTTTACATAATTTTAGGCTTCGTTCACATGCAGGTTTGTCGGGGTGGGGGGAGGGCTGCAGTTATGTTTCTCCCACCTTCATTACAAGCACTCCAGTGTTACCCAGAGTTCTTTCGAAAGAAAGTTGCTGCCCCAGACTTGGAAACTCGAGTCGGTGTGGTTTGAGTTGCTGCCCTTTTAAAAGACGGGGCACTCTCCATTATGTGTAGAATGTTCTTGGATTCCAGGATAATGTAAGCAGAGCTATTTCTGTTCCTGTTTCACATTATGGCATTGCCTGGCTCTTATTACCATGTAAGCTATAACAGTAGAGAGCAAATATTGGGATGGGGAGGGTTGAATTGGGGGGGCTTTGAGCGGTTTGTGTGTTTTGGCACTTAGATATGAAGCCTTTATGGCCCAAAGCAATGTGTCTTCTTAGACTCAAATTTTCCAAAGTTTTGTGCCGAACGTCTACCCATTAAATCAATGGGCCGAATGTCTGTCCATTAAATCAGTGGGCAAGTGTACAATTGAACACATCCCTAGGCTCGATGCTGTTAAAAAGGTGTCACTTTCAAGTGTTACGCAACAGGGGACCTGGGTGCATTTATTTTGAGTTGATTATAAGGAGCCGTCAACATTGATGCTGTGTACTGACCCCTAATTGATTGGCTGAGGCCATTGCTTTCTCCTCCGTGGGCTGTAAGGCCTGAGATATCTGGCCAGACTGATAAGACAGAGGCTCATTCCGCACATGCAGAATGATGCACTTTCAAACTGCTTTCAGTGCTATTTGAAGCTGTGCGGAATGGCAAAATCCACTTGCAAACAGTTGTGAAAGTGGTTTGAAAACGCATTATTTTGCATGTGCAGAAGGGGCCAGAGAATGTAGTGAGGATAGATAGTGACCGCTAAACAACTAGTTAGGTTCAAATACCTGCCACTGTGATCCATGTCCTGCACTCCCATCATTTGGTGCACCCTCTGGTTATGTCCAAATGAATTTTGAATCTGTCCATTTGCATCATTATGAATGCTTTCAAGTGTAATTCTATTGGTGTTACTTCCTTCAATTTTGTAAAGGGCACATAGCAGATTTATTTAATTGGTTGGATTTTTTTAGTTGTGACTTACTATTGGATGTCTCGCTGTGCCTTTGTGTCTGCCCATGAAGCTACCTAAGTTTGCAATCAGTTCTTGCAGTCACTTCCCAAAGAGTTACCAATGATTGCACAGGTGCAAAAAGCAGACAACGCAGTCTGGCCAGCATTGGGCATTTAAAGGATGCACTTGACTGTACAGGCACAGAAATGGAGATAACTGCAAGCAATTCCATGCTTCACCCAAATCAGTCATTAAAATGATCAGAACAGCCAGGATATCACCTCAAATGCAGTCAAGGGAGTTCAAACAAGGTGTGTTCATCTGGTGATCCTAGCTGCTTTGACGTTTGTTGTATGCCAATGAAAAACAACAACCCTGCTGGATTTCAAAAGCCATTCCAAGTGGGGGAAAGGAATTGCCCGAAATCTGGAATGCAGAGGCGTATCTTCCTAGGGACAGGGGGTACCCTCTGTCCTCAGGCACCACTAATCTGGTCACATGGGGGTGCAAAATCGGCCCTCACGTGACCAGGAAGACAACAAGGCAGCAGGAAGTCCTACTGCCTCATCGTCTTTGGGCACCCTTGGCCCTGCCCATGTCAAAATTGATGTGGGTGGGGCCAAGGAAGCCTGAGGACACTGCCCCCCCAAGCCTAGCCTGGCTCCCGGCTCCCAGCCAGCAGCTGGCAGTCCCTTCAGCCCTCCCCTCTGGGGAGAGCAGAAGGCTCCGACCTTGACTCTTTGCTTTTATAAGCATGGGGTGGGGCTCCACCCCTCGGGAGCATGGTCCAGCCCTAAGCCCCACCCCCATGCTTATAAAAGCAAAGGAGCCAATGAAGGGACTGCTGGCCTGGGGACTGCTGGCCTGGGGGCGGGACTCTGGGGCCCTGCCCCTGAGCCCCACCCCCAGGCATAGCGGGAAGGGTGCCCGGAAAATGGCTGTCTCTGGACACCATTTCCCCCCATACGCCTCTGCCGGAATGTACCCGAAAGTTCTGCCTATTCATTACAATTTGTCCATTAGTCCCCCAAGAGGCCCGGTGGCCCCAGTTAAGAATCCCTGAGCTAGCTGCTAAGCAATGCTTTAAGAAAGATCAGCTCAACCAATCGGATCTCCAGTGGCTAATCAGAAGCCTGGCTGTACAAAACCCCACCAGGCCATTTCCACTTTCTAAAAATGATTGGAGGACAACTAGGGAAGGTGGGACTTCTGTTTGTGAGTTTGGATGGAGGAAGGAGAAGGTGCTAGTAGAGCCAGCGTGATGTAGTGGTTAAGAGCAGGTGGACTCTAATCTGGAGCACCGGGTTTGATTCCCTGCTCTGCCCCTTGAGCTGTGGAAGTTTATCTGATTAACCAGATTATCTTGTGCACTCCAACACATGCCAGCTGGGTGACCTTGCACTAGTCACAGTCCTTTGGAGCTCTCTCAACCCCACCTACCTCACAGGGTGTTTGTTGGGGGGGGGGGAAGGGGATCGTAAGCCCCTTTGAGTCTCCTTAAAGGAGAGAAAGGGGGGATATAAATCCAGCTCTTCTTCTTCTAAAGGAGGAAGAATATGCATTTGGTTCACTTAACATGTGCGTAAGCTTGACTCTAGTAGGGCGTCAAGGCCAAGACATTGTGTTTATGTTAATGGACAATCAATTCAGAGCGGGCAAGAGGAAACAATTGGTTATTACGTCTCCTTGGATACGTATTAGGTCTTGTGTTTGACTCTGTTGTGTTGGCCTAGAGCTGCCGTTTGCTCAGGGGCAGTGAGCTGCCCCTAATACCCCACCCTCACCAATCTTAGTGACAGGTGAAAAAAAAAATAGACCGAACGGCATCGATGGCGAAAACTTGGGAAAGAAGCCGAGAATATCCTTGAGAAGGCCACCTCTCCGCATCCTCTAAACCAGGGGTCTTCAAACTATGGCCCTCCAGATGTTCATGGACTACAATTCCCATCAGCCCTGCCACTTGGCCATGCTGGCAGGGGCTGATGGGAATTGTAGTCCATGAACATCTGGAGGGCCATAGTTTGAAGACCCCTGCTCTAAACAGCTATCCTCTATCCACCCCATATTGTGTGTGTGTGTGTGTGTGTGTGTGTGTGTGTGTGTGTGTGTGTGTGTGTGTGTGTTAATGCTCACGTTGTCCTTCGATTAATACATGCAGAGAAAATCAGAGTCATCCTCGGGGGTTTGTCTCTTCCAGCTGTAAAACCAGAAACTCTAATATACCAGACATAAAGCAGTTTCCTGCTTCTAGCCAAAAATACCTCAAACGTTGAACCTCCCAGAGGCTAATTGTTGTTTAGAACAATATGTCTGGAGGCCTGAGGCCCGTCACACAAGCAGGCCGCAAAATGTACGTGTGGAAAACCCCTTTCGTAGACTTAACTTTCCAGTCTCCGAGCTGGTTGGCAAGAAGAGAAGTTGTTTCTTTTACCTCAGAAAAATCTCGGTTTGAGTTGACAGGGCTCTGGAAAGGGGACAACTATCTGAAGCTCACTTGGGCCTTTTTGACATCAGAAAATAAAGATTTTTCTCACTGATTCGAGTCCATCTTTCCCATTCTAATAGCAGGCATTCCTGCAAACTGGAAAATGGGACTAGAAATTTATGGCGTCTTCCTATGGGTTGTGCTCAGCATCAAGAGGCACACTGCCACTGAGCCAGCATGGGGTAATGGTTAAGAACTGGGGACTCTAATCTGGAGAACGGGGTTCGAATCCCTACTCCTTCACATAAAACCTGCTGGTGACCTTGGGCCAGTCACAGTTTTCTCAGAACTCTCTCAGCCCCACCTGCTTCACAAGGTGTCTGTTGTGGGGAGAGGAAGGGAAATAATTTGTAAGCCGCTTTCAGACTCCTTCCAGTTACAAAAAGCAGGGTATCAATCCAAACTGCTTCACCTCTCCTCCTTAAACTTGTCTCATACTTTTTTCTCCTAAATAAATCCAGCTAAAATTGTTGATTGTGGCCATTACTGTGTGTTAGAGCAGTGAATTCTAGTCTCTTACAACAAAATTACATAAGTATGTATGTACAATCAAGTCTCAGTCACCTTATGGCAGTGGTGGCAAACCTTTGGCACTCCAGATGTTATGGACTACAATTCCCACCAGCCCCTGCCAGCATGGCCAATTGGCCATGATGGCAGGGGCTGATGGGAATTGTAGTCCATAACATCTGGAGTGCCAAAGGTTCGCCACCACGGCCTTATGGCCACTTGAGCAAAGCGCTTTCACGGCAAGTGAGAAGGAGAGGTGGATTTGCCATTGCTTTTCTTCAGAGCAGTGGCGTATTTGCCTAGTGACAGGGGATACCCTCTGTCCCTGGGCACCACTGATTTGGGGGGCGATTTTACGTGTGCCCCCACGTGACCAGGAAGATGGCAAAACAGCAGGAAGTCCTGCTGCCTTGTCTTCTGGCACCCCTAGCCCCTCCGTCATCGACATGGGAAGGCCATGGAAACCAAGCCTCGCCCCTCCTGGCTGCTGGCTCCCCCAAGCCCCGCCCCTCTCTCAGCTGCCAGCTTGGAGCCGGCAGCTGGCAGTCCCTTCTCGCCTTCCCTCTGGGCTGCTTATAGACTTAAAGGTCAAAGCCAGCACCTTGAACATGACCCGGAACTTGATGGGCAGTCAATGAAGATGGTACAGGACTGGGGTGATCCGGTCCCAGCTGGATGTCCCTGTAAGGAGTCTGGCTGCCGCGTATTGCACGAGTTTTAATTTCTGTATCACAGTCAAAGGCAGGCCAGCATACAACGAGTTATAATAGTCAAGCCTGGAGGTACCCGTTGCGTAGATGTCTATGACGCAGGGTGGTGGGTGCAACTAGAAAACAGCTGTGACAGGAGGCAGAGTCACACACACACAAGAGGAGCCCAGGTACGAGGAAGAAGAGGATAATTTTAAAAGAACACACTGGGAAAGAGAAGAAGACAAAGAGTTGAAGAGAAGAGCTGGTTTTTGTACCTCACTTTTCTCTTGTAAGGAGCCACAAACCGGTTTACAGTTGCCTTCCCTTCCTCACCCACAACGGACACCTTGCAATGTAGGTGGGGCTGAGTCAGTTCAGAGAGAACCGTGACTAGTCCAACCAGGGGTGGGATCCAAAAATTTTAGTAACAGGTTTCCATGGTGGTGGGATTCAAACTCTGGCGTAGCACAAATGGGGCTGGGCGGGGCACGACGGGCGAGTGGCCGCGGAACATTCTCAAAGGGGCAGGGAACGCATTCCTGGGCAGCAGCTGCGCACTGGATCGCTTAGGCGGGAAAGCGACCGCGAGAGATGCGCGAGGTGCAGGCTGCCATGCACGCCGGTGCACCTCCTGCTAGACTTCTTCAATTTCTGTGCGCTACTGCTGAGAGGAGGGGCGTAACTAAGGCAAAAATCACATGGCAAAATCACCAATTAGTAACCCCCTCGGCACACACAAATAATTAGTAACCTACTCTCGCAAACCTGTGAGAACCTGCTGGATCCCACCTCTGAGTCCAACCCAGCAGGCTTCATGCACAGGAGTGGGCCTGAGGGGTGGCAGAAAACGGAGAGTCCGCACCGGGTACAGTTTGGCCCAGCTACACCTCTGTTATAAACAGAGGAGAACTGAGTAAAATCTCAGCCCTTGGGGAGTTGGGAAAAAGATGGAGCCAAGCTTCCAGGCAGCATCAATTGGCATATTTGGGCCAGCTGCCAGAGCCTTGCTGGGTTTTTTGCCTGCGTGTCCCAAGAACTGTACCTTAAAGGTTGCAAAACCAAAGGAGCCACCATTCGCAGGACGCGTCTGCTCCAGCCAGCCCTCTGACATGTGTGATAAATGACCGACATTAGAAAGTACGAGAAAGGGATCAGGCCGAGCAAGAATTTTGAGAATATGTACACGTAATTCCTGAGAAATGATAATTTGCTGGCCTTTCCTTACCTTCATCAATCAGCATTACTGTGTCTTGCCACATTATCTGCGGGGAGGGAGCGGGAGGGGCATTTCTGTCATTCAGACACTTGTGTAATACAACCAGGCACTGATTTGTTAAGGATGCTGGAAAGAGACAAAAGTAATCAGTGCTGCTTGCTTCCCGAAAAACAAACCTCAACAACTCAAAAACTGAACAACTAAAAAAAACCCCAACAGATCAGTTTACTGTTTTGCAACTTTTTTTCGTCTATACCTGTTCTGTAGATCTATTTATTTATTATTTATTTTATTGGACTTTTATACCGCCCATCCCCGAAGGGCTCTGCAGGGTTCCCCAATGAGGTGTCCCCATGGGTTGTCACATAAATTCAGTCAGTGTCTGGCTGGCTACCTAAAGCATAAGGAATGCCTACAACCATTGTGAATGCAAATGGGTTCAAAATGCTGCATGCTTTAAATTATGACTAAATCGTTCATGCGAGTGTGTGGGGTGCTCGGTTTGGAGGGGGATCTTTGAGGGTAGGTTGAAGTTGGTTTTTGAATACATTATTTGCAAGGGTCGAGAGAGCTATTCCTAAATGATCCTCTTCTCCATAACTCATGTGCTTCTGCTGCTGCTGTCCAGATCTTTTCCCAACGCAATCACCTGACAGGTGGTTCTTTTAGAGATCATATTACCCTGTGCTTATCCGTCTGCACTGGCTCCCAGTGGAATTCCGGATTGTCTTCAACGTGTTGGTGTTAACCTTTAAGGCCCTTAGCGGCTTGGGGCCTTCATACCTGTGAGACCGTCTAACCCCATATGTCCCGAATAGGCCTCTGCGTTCGGCGGAGGCCAATTTGCTGGTAGTCCCCTGCCCCTTGTCGATGCGGCTGGCCTCTACCCGGGCCAGGGCCTTTACAGCCCTGGCCCCGTCCTGGTGGAATGCTTTACCATCTGCTGCCCGGGCCCTGCAGGACCTTGGCAAGTTCCACAGGGCCTGTAAGACCGAGTTATTCCACCGGGCCTTTGGGGATGCCAGCCGCAGACTACCTGCCCCCTCTGAAGCCCCCACGACAGTTTTGCCATCTTCAGCATTGCCTGATTGCTGATTCCATCCATCTTTGGGCAATGCTGGCCCTCCTGGCCTTTGGGTTGGGCGCCATCTATGCATGCATCTGTGCATGTATTTTTATCTGTAATTTTTGGAATTGCTGCTATAATGTATTTTAATGAATTTTAATGTTTTATCGCTATATTGTATTTATGAGACCTTATATTGTATCTGTTTTATGTCTCATTGTACACCGCCCAGAGCCCTTCGGGGGTTGGGTGGTTTATCAAGCCTAATAAATAACAACAACAACAACAACAATAATAATAATAAACCTTCAAATCCCTTCGAATCTACGCCAAATGTAGACAAGCAACAACACTTTCAACGTTGTTTAAAGGAAGCCCATGAGGCCCCCTTTAACACCCCCCCCCCACGAGTCCATTTGAATGCCCGAATCGTGATTCGGATTTGGGCATTCAAATGGATTTGGATTCAGTTCGTATTTGGGTAGCTTGAATTCAGCCTGAATACAAGCCGAATCGGGTCAGATTTGGCTGTTTGGGCAATTCGGCCGTGCCGAATTGCTAAGTCTAATCACAGTTTATATTGTGCTTGGTCAGGGCAAATATCAGTATTTCCCCGAGATGGACATTCTACTAGTCCTAGTCTACAAAAGCTATCTAGCTATGTGTTCACCGGATCTTTGTTACCTCTCTTCACTGTTTGGCAACAGAAACGTGTACCGTATGTTTAATTAAGTATTCCATGACAGCTATGGCGCAACCATGTTGCATATATCATTTTTTATCCCATGCGTTGCCTATGCTAACATCATTGGTAATTATTAGAGACAGCCTGATATCTCTTTTTCAATTCCCTTTTTAAATGCATGCTGTCATTTTGAACTGCTTCAGTCCAACCTCTTTCATTGCTAATACTGATTTGTTTGTTTCTTTTCCCCCGTTTTTATGCCATTGAGCCGTATAATTTACGTGCATTGTTGATTTATTGATGCACAAATAACAGTGAAGAATGCATACAGTTAAAGTTCAGTGGGAGGAAAGAGTAAATAGGTCCACAGTAAACACTCATGGATTTGATTTGTGCATGGAAGAAACAAGATTGAAAAGGGGAGATTCAAACAGGGGGCTATTCAATCCCAGGCTGTGAGTTCCCAAATTTGATATTATCGTTAATATTTACTGTACATCTCTGGTGTTGGCAGACTGTCTTAATGTCATTCTCTTCCTCCTGGAGATCTGGAGTCCCCAAACATGCTGAGTTTGTGGGCACTTTCAAGTGGGTACTGGATGCCACCATTGGATGGGCACCATATAAGACGAAACTTCCCACAAAACAGCTGCCGTGAAGCAATTCACAGAATGCTGGGCGATTCCAACCCTGTCGTTGTACTGTCATGGAGGCAACTTTTTTTGGATATTCACCGTAGGCATGAATACCCCCTGGAGTTTTCTGAATTGACATATATTTTAATTATTTGTTTGTTTGTTTATTTGATTTTAAACCGCCCACCCCCAAAGGGCTCTGGGCATTGTACAACAGGATAAAAACAACAGGCCAGGAACAACATTACACACAATAAATAAAGTCAAAAACAATTCACAGATTCTATAAAAACACAGCAGCATTAATATAGTACGATAACGTACAACAATATTGCAAAAAGTGTGGCGCTCGATTCCAAGGCCGGGAGGGGACAGCAGTGCTAAATCGATGTTATATCGGGCGTGCCAGTGATAGAATAGCACGCAACACAGGGGCATCCTGGAGGGGGAATCCGTGGCCGGCCTCACCCAAGGCCCAGTGGAACAATACCATTTTACAGGCCCTGTGAAATTCACCGAGATCCTGCAGGGCCCGCACCTCTGATGGAAGAGTATTCCACCAGGCAGGGGCCAGGGCCATAAAAGCCCTGTCCTGGGTAGAGGCCAGCCGCATCATGGAGGGGCCAGGGACCACCAGTAAATTGGCCTCTGCCGATTTAACTTATAATCCACCATTGAGACCAAAGAGGTTATCATTTTCCCAGGTCCTTTCTGGAACTGTTGGCTCTGTGCCATAGCACACAAAACCTGGAGCAAGAGAAGCTACTACAGTGTCATGTTGTGAGTAAAGCAGGAGAGACCTGGATTCAAATGTCCATTCACCCATGGAATCTTCTGAGCGACTGTAGTCCACTTATGTATCCTACGGGAGAAAACGGGGGGGGAACGTATGCTGCTCTCAGCTTTTTAAAAGACGGACATTTTTAAAAATTCACAGAAAAATCCATTCATCTGCACTAAACGATTTCTCGCTTTGAAACCATTCTGTATTTTTTTAAATGTTCAGGAATCCCTTCATTTCAATAGCAAACCGTTACTCTCGCAAAACGTTCTCGTACCAGGCAGGACATGCCCATTTCATGCCATCGACCACTTTCACCTGCAGAAATGATAACAGTATAAGAACATAAGAACAAGACTGCTGGATCAGACCAGAGTCCATCTAGTCCAGCACTCTGCTACTCACAGTGGCCCACCAGGTGCCTATTTGATCCATTATTTGAAACCGGTGCCTATTTTTCTAATAATATCCTTGTAATGTAGAACTACCCACTCGCACCCCTGTTTTAATTCTTGCCCCGCCCCATTTCCCTGATAATTAGCAGGCTACTTTTTATTCTTCCTGGAATCCGAGAGTGCTTTTCTCGGTGTCTGGAAAGCAGTGAGGCATGGAAGCTATAAAATATGTAACTCTGAACATGCAGTCGCATTACCGCAGCCTCTAATAGGGTTTGGTATGTCAGGCAGACATTGCCTTGGCCTCTAGCCCAAAAGAGAGAGACACCCCCCCCGCCCCCACCCCCAGTCATTACAGCCAATTCTACCCTGGTAGATAAATAAAGGGAGAATTACTGTCGCAGTCCCGGCACCGGTCACCTACCGAATGGGAGAGTGGATAATTAATTCAGAACGGGGGATGGAAAAGAAGGCTCTATTGGGAGTATTGCCAATTTGTCCATCCCTTTAATATATGTAATTGCATTTTGTCGGTATTAAAAGCAGCCTGCACAGGTAATGGCATGGCAACCTGAGGCAGCTTTAAAAAGATCTCTCTGCTGTGGGAGGCCTTGGATGCAAACCAGTCTAGGTAGACAGTATTGTCGAAGGCTTTTACGGCCGGACTCAAATGGTTGTGGTGGGCTTTCCGGGCTGTGTGGCCGTGGTCTGGTAGATCTTGTCCCTGACGTTTCGCCTGCATCTGTGATGGGCATCTTCAGAGGTGTATCACAGAGGCCCTTTCCGCACACACAGAATAATGCATTTTCAAACCACTTTCACAACTGTTTGCAAGTGGATTTTGCCTACATTTACCCAGATAGTATCTTGAAGTTCCTAATCTCCCTTTCTGTTTGAGATAGGTACTGCTTGTGAAAAAGAAAGTGGTATATTCAGAGGCGGAGCGCTCATGGGGATATGCGGGGGCACATGTCCCCGGGCGCATGCCAGCTGGTAATGTGGGGGACGGAGTATCACTCCCCACACCCTTCCCTTGGGCTCGCCCCACCAGGCTGTTTCTTCTGCTGGTGGAGGCTCTGCAGGCCGAAGGAGCAGTCTGGCTGGGCCGCCGCCAGGCACCCCTCGGCCCCGCCCCAATAGGCTGCTCCTTTAGCCGGCGGAGGATCCACTGGCTGAAAGAGCAGCCTGGTGGGGCCGGGCCAAGGGGCAGGCCATGGCAGGCTCCTGCTGGCTAAGGTAGAAATCGATTTATGGCTACCAATCTTGATCCTCTTTGATCTGAGATTGCAAATGCCTTAGCAGACCAGGTGCTCAGGAGCAGCAGCAGCAGAAGGCCACTGCTTTCACATCCTGCACGTGAGCTCCCAAAGGCACCTGGTGGGCCACTGCGAGTAGCAGAGAGCTGGACTAGATGGACTCTGGTCTGATCCAGCTGGCTTGTTCTTATGTTCTTATGTAAGTGAGGGGGGGCTGAGAAGGTGTTGCCCCGGGTGCCATTTCCCCTCTCTACGCCTCTGGGTATATTTCGTTGATTCCCCCCACACACACACACACAGACCCTCACGCAGTACCACTGCTATGACCCCCGTGGGGTTCCTGGGGGTCCAATTAGGATTGCCAATCTCCAGGTAGGGTCTGGAAATCTCTCAGAATTCCAACTGATCTCCAGATGACATTGACAAGTTCCCCTGGAGAAAAATGGCTGCTTTGGGGAGGGGACTCTATGGTATTATACCCCACCAAGATCCCTGGCTACGCCAAACCCCAACTACCATAGGGACTATCCACAAATCTCCAGTAAATCCGCAACCTAGAAGAAGAAGAAGAAGAAGAAGAAGAGGAGGAGGAGGAGGAGGAGGAGGAGGAGGAGTTTGGATTTATATCCCCCCTTTCTCTCCTGCAGGAGACTCAAAGCGGCTGACAATCTCCTTGCCCTTCCCCCCTCACAACAAACACCCTGTGAGGTGGGTGGGGCTGAGAGAGCGCCGAGAAGCTGTGACTAGCCCAAGGTCACCCAGCTGGCATGTGTGGGAGTGTACAGGCTAATCTGAATTCCCCAGGTAAGCCTCCACAGCTCAAGCGACAGAGCTGGGAATCAAACCCGGTTCCTCCAGATTAGATACACGAGCTCTTAACCTCCTCCGCCACTGCTGCTCCTAGAGGTTGGCAAGTGTTGGAATACCACACTGCTGCTGCTGCTGCTGCTGCTGGGCCTTGTCTAAGAACAGTAACCTTTACAGAACTTTTCTAATCATCTGAAAAGGCTCTGAGTATTCTTAGCACTGCCTCAGCGCGGACATTTGGAACCATTAATTTTCCTCTTTGTCTGGACCTGAGGAGCGTTAGAGACGTTGCTGCACAGGCTAAAATTAACCTTTTTTATTTTTAAAAGATTGAGGAGTTGTTGCCGTTTCCTCCCCCCTTCCCCCCTCGATATCCTGCCGCTGTTTCTAACCTGTCGCCGTGAAAAATGAATCCAGCTAAGTTAAGTCAGCTCCTCTGTAATTACATCCCATTTTAATATGACACCTATTACGTCGGGTTGGAATAAGAAACAATAGGCTCCAATGAACTGTGCTATTTTGTCATTCTGCAAAGCCCCGCCAGCACAACAGTACCTTGTCTTTATGCAAACTTGTGCTATGAAATCCTCGGGGGCGATCTTTATTCCCTCCTTGGAAAAAAAAACCCCACGTTTAATAAGCCTAAAGTATTGAGGGGTTTCTCCTTCTATGAAAAGCAATCTGTAAACATGAATAGCATGAGCCATCGATTAAAAAACAGGAAGCAACGGGCATCACAAATCCTTTGCCAATTAGCTCTTTGAAGACGAGGTATAACACAACTTTCGTTTCAAGGTCTGGATGGACATGGATCTATTCGCTGGACACAAGGTCCTTATGAGAAGCTGGCTGATGATCAGAGCTTTGACTCTTGGGCCCCTTCCGCATTGTCGGAGTCGACCTTAGATTGACTTGAGTCCGACCCAAGTCCAGCTACAGATCGTAGGCTGTCGGACCTCAGATGTCTGACTTTGACTCCACCTCCCTCTCACATTGAATTTCTCGACTCTACTGGGGAGTTGAGTTGACTGGCGGACTCAGGTTGCGCTCGAGCTGAAGCCGATGGAGTGCGGAATCTCCGTCACTCGACTCTGCCATGTAGCCAATCACAGCTAAGTATTTCGCCCATGCACAGAAGGGGGGAGACTTCGTGGGCGGGCGTTGAAAAGCTTCAGGGGCATGCGCATGAACCTTGTGGGGGACTCAGGAAACCAATCGAACGCGAGCGCTTGGCTGAGGGAGGTGGTCAGCCGCCCTCTGAGCTTTCGGCTTCAGGAGAGCACGAGAGTCGGCTGCTGTAAAGCGGAGGAATGGGAGTGAGGGACCTTAAGGTTGGGAGGAGTGACAACTCCGCCCGACGTAATTTTAGCCTAACCCTGAGTCGTGTCATGTGTCCGGGAGGGGCCATTAAGAAGAAAAAGAAGAGGAGGATGAGGAATAGTTTGGTTTTATATCCCCCCTTTTTTCCTGCAAGGAAACTCAAAGGGGTTTACAATCTCCTTTCCCTTCCTCCCCCCTCCCCACAACAAACACCCTGTGAGGTGGGTGGGGTTGAGAAAGCTCCGAAGAACTGTGATTAGCCCAAGGTCGCTCAGCTGGCATGTGCCGGAGTGCACAAACTAATCTAGTTCACCAGGTAAGCCTCCACAGCTCAAGTGGCAGAGCGGGGAATCAAACCCGGTTCTCCAGATTAGAGTGCACCTGCTCTTAACCACTACGCCATGCTGTCTTGAAAGGTCATACCTCAAAAATCTTCTTGGTTTCTAAGCAGTTCTGGATTCAAAGTTGCCAGTTCTACTGGGGACCAACCTGGCTGCCTTCTGAAACTATCCAAAAGAACTATGCCTCTGGAACTAACCAAAATATAACCCACCACCATACAATCACTCCACATGCTGCCACAGAGAGAAAATCATCTTACAGTGACATGCCTCTGAAGAGGCCAGCCTTAGATGTGGGCGAAAGGTTACAAGCAAAAATTACCAGGCCGCAGCTCAGCCTGTGCAAGACTGGACACGCTCAGACAAAGAAGAAGAGTTTGGATTTATATCCCCCCTTTCTCTCCTGCAGGAGACTCAAAGGGGCTTACAATCTCCTTGCCCTTCCCCCCTCACAACAAACACCCTGTGAGGTGGGTGGGGCTGAGAGAGCTCTGAGAAGCTGTGACTAGCCCAAGGTCACCCAGCTGGCGTGTGTGGGAGTGTACAGGCTAATCTGAATTCCCCAGATAAGCCTTCACAGTGCAGGCGGCAGAGCTGGGAATCAAACCCGGTTCCTCCAGATTAGAGACACGAGCTCTTAACCTCCTACGCCACTGCTAACTTGAACAGAAAAACTTTATTGAATTGCGTCGCCCTAGATACAGGATTCTGGAACTGAGGATCTCCCCTCAGTTCCAGCATTTAAGTCTGATTCGAACCATTGTGCCACCCAATCGCTGCAGTCCCTTCCCCCGTCCTGGGTTCCCATTCGCGGCGGTTTCTCGCTTCGGCGGCCACTTGTGGGAACTGGTGCACGTTGGGACTTGTAGTCCTGACAGCCTAGAAGATCCACGACAGCCAGTATCCAAAAGGACTTTGTATGAGACATTTCCTCAGAGTTCTATGCCTCCCAGTCACCTGTACTGGATTCTGCTTGTAACCACTACAGCGGATTCAGCCCTCTGCCAACTTCTCCACCTTGTTTTTGCAGCCTGCCTTGGCCAGTAGGAAACCGGCCGGTGGGAAATGTATGTAACGTTAAGTCACTTAATTTTCACAGCAGAGCAGATAGCTCTCCAGAGCCATTTCTGACTGCCAAAATGGGGGGGGGGGGCGGGGGATGACGCTACTACCGATGCTCCAAAGTTGCAATTAGAATTGGGCCACGTGTACCTGGGAGGCACAAAACTCCCGCCACGTGGCCACGGGAATTAACTCGGCCACGGGGATTAACCTCCGCTGTAGTGGGATAAATATGTATCTTACCCAGACAATGAAACAGAAACTGCGATTGTTTAGGTATTCCATAGTCTGCTGTTAGAGTACTCAAGGCAATGGGTGATAGATGGAGTTCTGGATTCATTAATGTTGTACAATTGCTGGAACTCTCCTAGGCAAACACGGAAGTTTTTTCCATGCCTTATAATGGAAGAATCACCATTCATGGGAAAGGGCAGATGCAGAGCCCCCGCCCCTCTCCCCATAGACATAAAACACAAGAGTCTGCATTTATGTATTGTTGAAGGGTTTCACAGCTGGAATCAGCTGGCTGTTGTGGGGTTTCTGGGCTGTGTGATGCAGGCAAAATGTCAGGAGCTGAAACCACCAGACCACAGCCACAGCGGCGGGAGCACCCGCAACATTTGTGCCTGTCCTTTAGCTCCGGCTGGTGAAGTGCTTATTTCTGCATGAATGCCGCAAACTCTGAGCTTTGGACTTTGGTTTCTCACACACACACACACACACACACACACACACACACACACACACACACACACACACACACACACACACACACACACACACACACACACCCTGAGGGGTATTTTCAAAATTGTGAGCATCTAGCCCATAGGTGTCAAACTCGTGGCCCTCCAGATGTTTTGGACTACAGTTCCCATCATCCCCTAGGTGTTCTGTCCGTAGTCACCGGACGCACTCAAAGAGGTAAGGCACCCAGGTCTACTTCCCAGCGCAAGCAGGATCTGGGGAATTTTGCTCCTCCTCCTAAGGACATGCTGGACTCCCCCTCCCCAATTGTTTGGCCCCAGGTACCCCAGCCTCTCCCCCCACCACCAAATTGGGCAATTCAGGCTGTAGGATCGCCAGGTCAGCAAAGTGTTGACCAAGCAGTTCCGGCTCCGGCTCCTTCTCCCTCCGCTCCCGTTTTAAGTTCCCCAGTCTCCCCGGTGGCTGGTGGAACGGAGGTTTCTCAGTCTTTCCAGAACTTGGTGACCCAGGTGGCCCAGCGATTGAGCTCCACTCTCCTGGGCTCCCCGACCTTGTCGCGGGCATTTTCTCACGCCCCCTACCACTGGATCCTCACCAGGACCAGCTGATTGGCAGGGGATGATGGGAACTGTAGTCCAAAACCTCTGGAGGGCTGCGAGTTTGACACCTGTGCTCTAGCCCATATGGCTGGGGAGAGTGATCTAAGATAGTTCCAAGGTGTTTCTGTGGTTCATCTCAAATCCAGAAGATCCCGCACAATTTGGGCTTTCCAGACATACCCCCGTAGGATACGTGGTACAAAGCAGGGGCGTATGACTCCACCCCCAAATGCAGCCATTGTCGATTGTATCATTTACAGTCCTCCGTTATTTTATTTACAATAAACTGTACAGTTTTTTATTTATCTTATTTACAGTTTTTTTTTAATTTTATTTACAATGAAATAAATTCACAGTCCTCCTGTTTCACTGGGACGCAAGGCAAGTTGCACAAAGTGAATCAGTACACTCAAAAGAATGGGACATTCAGTCAACAGTGAAATAGGATTAGGCCTGCAGAGCCAACCACAAATCTAAATAACAAAACTGGGCAAAACAGAAGTGTCAACATAACACATCAAATGACGCAGAATCACATAGCGGGAACCGACTTTACTGCAAACTTGTGCAGTACTGCACCATTGCCCGTGTAGAAAAGCCCTCTTGAATACTCCAGTTTTTCAGAAAGCCAGGGGAACGAGAGTCTTCCTAACCTCCAGTCCACAAGTATGGAGCCACAACAGAGAAGGCATATGTACGGGCAGAGGTGGGATCCAGCAGGTTCTCACAGGTTCCCGAGAGTAGGTTACTAATTATTTGTGTGTGCTGAGAGGGGGTTACTAATGGGTGATTTTGCCACGTGATTTTTGCCTTAGTTACGCCCCTCCTCTCAGCAGTAGCGCGCAGAACTTGAAGCAGTCTAGCAGGAGGTGCACCGGCAGCAGGTGGCAGCCCTCTGCTTTTACGTGGCAATCCCGCTTCCCCCCCCCCAAGGACCGGCGCAGCAGCTGCGTCCTTGCCACAGCCCTGCCCAGGAATGCCCTGCCCCCGGAATGCACGGCCACACCCCTCATCGAATTGCAATTCCTGTCTCAAATTGCGCCCCATTACGGCTGGCTATGCCACTAAGGTTTGAATCCCACCACCATGGGAACCTGTTACTACAATTTTTGGATCCCACCACCAATGTGTACAGGGCATTTGATGAGTTAAGTCACCATTTTACAAGTGTCATTCCCAGCACCCGCAGAAGAGGCCCTCCTTCTCAGGAGCCAGTCGTGTTGTGATGGAGTGTACGAGAGGAGACATGGGGGTATTGTGGGGTTTCCGGGTTTTGTGATGAGAAATGTTCACTGAGGAGACATTCTCACAGGTATGGGGGTCCAAGACCATGAAGCGCTTTGTCTATAATAGCCAATGCTTTAAATTGAGCCCGCTAATTCACGGGCAGCGAGTAAAGTGAACGTAGAGTGAAAGTAACGTGCATGCTCCTTCTCTGTGTGTAAAGTGTCATGGCGGCCCAGTAGGGTTTTCAAGGCACAAGATTAACAGAGGTGGTTTGCCGTTCCTTTCTCTTCAAGGCGCCCCTGGACTTCCTTGGTAGTCTCCCATCTAGCTTTAAAAGGGGCTTGGACAGATTTATGGAGGAGAAGTCGATCTATGGCTACCAATCTTGATCCTCCTTGATCTCAGATTGCAAATGCCTTAGCAGACCAGGTGCTCAGGAGCAGCAGCCGCAGAAGGCCATTGCTTTCACCTCCTGCATGTGAGATCCCAAAGGCACCTGGTGGGCCACTGCGAGTAGCAGAGAGCTGGACTAGATGGACTCTGGTCTGATCCAGCTGGCTTGTTCTTATGTTCTTATGTTCTTAAGTACTAACTACGGCCAGCCCTGCTTACTTTCCAAGATCTTACTTTCCAAAATATTTGAAGGGATGCCATGTTGAAGAGGGAGCAAGCTTGTTTTCTGCTGCCTCAGAGACCAGGACACGGAGTCATGGGTTCAAGGTGCAGGAAAAGAGATCCCACCTAAACATTAGGAAGAACTTCCTGACAGCAAGGGCTGTTCGACAGTTGTCTCACCAGGGACTCAACCTCAGAGCCAAACTGCTCAGTCTGGGCAGGCATGGGACAAACGCCATTTCAGTCAATAACCGAATAGTTTAAACTGTGCCGCAATGCACCTGTACCGTGAGATCATGTCCACGCACCTTTTCAAGTGCAAAATAATCTTGCGGGGAAGGTGTCTTTATGCCAGTTTTTAGACTGCTAAATTCTTATCTGAACTGGCATCAGTGGCCACGGGTTGGTGGAATTCACTACCGTGGAGAGTGGTGGAGTCTCTTTCTTTGGAGGTTTTTAAAGAGAGGCTGGATGGCCATCTGACAGGAGTGCTTTGACTGTGTGTTTCTGCATGGGCAGCAGTGGCGTAGTGGTTAAGAGCAGGTGTACTCTAATCTGGAGGAACCAGGTTTGATTCCCCGCTCTGCCGCCTGAGCTGTGGAGGCTTATCTGGGGAATTCAGATTAGCCTGTGCACTCCCATACACGCCAGCTGGGTGACTTTGGGCTAGTTGCAGCTTCTCGGAGCTCTCTCAGCCCCACCTACCTCACAGGGTGTTTGTTGTGAGGGGGGAAGGGCAAGGAGATTGTCAGCCCCTTTGAGTCTCCCTTGGCAGGGAGAGGAAGGCAGAGGATATAAATCTGCAAACCTCCTCCTCCTCCTCCTCCTCTTCCTCCTCCTCCTCCTCCTCCTCCTCCTCCTCTTCTTCTTCTTCTTCTTCTTCTTCTTCTTCATGGCAGGGGGTTGGGCTTGATGGCCTTTGGGGCCTCTTCCAACTCTATGATTCTATCTGACGAGATCAGATGTGTTGCAGCACTACAAACAATACAGATCCCACTACACATGCAAAACCATGATAACACCAGTGATTAAAAAAACACAATAATACAGTGCTGTGCCGTTACAACCATAGTAAATGCTGCGAAACCAACATAGCAGCCCAAAAGTGCTTTCAAAAACCCATAGTCCTTTTACCACGAAATCATTAAACACGATTTAGTTATCCGACACGAAGCGCAGTCCAAACGAAGAGAAGACAAGCGCCCCGGGCTGTTCGCGAGTTTTGCGGAAACTTGATCGCGACTTCTTTTCACTGCTTCTGGTCTTAATAATGAATCTTAATAGTTTCTTTATTCTTTTCTTATGTTAATTCTTTGCTATGACCCCAAATGCTACTGCTCTGAAAGAGAAAGTCTCTTAGGCGAAGCGGAACTGATTGGCTGGTCCGGCCTATCCACATTGGGTTATTCTCCAACAGCTGAGCTGTGCCATTCCGCACTGACGGGAGCTTTCTGAATTGCTTTTGAGGGAGAGACCAATGTTTAGTGCGTTACAGTAGTCTGGGTGTCACCGTGGCATGGGTCCAGGCAGGCAGACTGGTTGTATCAAGATAAGGGGCCATTTTTCGAGCTGGGCTGAGTTCGAAGAAAGCCTTTCTTAGCAGCTGCGTTAACCACAGAGCGCAACATTTCGAGAACCTGACGCTCTGTGCTTGCGTCAAATGTGTTATATCTCGTTCTTGTTTTTATTCGTTCCAGTCTCAGTGATAAAACTTGAAAATGTGCTGTACTGATAAAATCTAGGAAGGTCAGGAGCGAGCGTGGCTTAGCACGGTTTTGAGCCAGTGATCTAACAGGTCTTTGCTGTTTCCTGGAATTAACAGTTTCTCTCTCTCTCTCTCTCTCTCTCTCTCTCCCCCCCCCCTTCCGCACATGCAGAATAATGCACTTTCAATCCACTTTCACAATTGTTTGCAAGTGGATTTTGCTATTCCGCATAGCTGCAAAGTACACTGAAAGTGGATTGAAAGTGCATAATTCTGCATGTGCGGAAGGGGCCCAAGTCTGGTTCCTAGCATCGGGTTGGATCCGGAATAAATTTCCCCATGACACAGTACAACTTTCATGCCCCCTCCCACCACAGCCCACCAGAGGCGGAGCACTCACAGAGACATATGGGGTCACATGTCCCCGGGGGATACCAACGGGTCACGTGAGGGCTAGAGAATCGCCCTCCACAACCCTCCCCTCGGCCCGGCCCCGCCAGGCTGCTCTCTCAGCCGGTGGAGCCTCCGCCAGCTGAAAGAGTAGCCCGGCGGGGTGGGGCCGAGGGGCAGCCCATGGCAGGCTCCCGCTGGCTAAGGTAAGTGGGGCACAACAGGGGGGGCGCCCAGAGCAGGTGTTGCCGCTGGCGCCATTTTTTCCCTGCCCACACCTCTGCAGTCCAATTATCTCCATGAAATGGTGCTCCCGGGATGCAGAGGGATGTCCGCAGGGGAAGGGGAAATGGGTAGAAACATCAGTTTTGTCTGGATCCAACCCATTCTATTTCTCTCACCTGGAATGTTACCAAGAGGCTGTGGAGCTGGGAGGTGTGTCAGAGACACAATCGACGCACGCAAGCGAACGCTCCAGTATTTCATGTGTGGATTGATGTTTCTTTGTTTTTTTTTAATTCCCCAGAATCAGTGGATAACTGTCCCAGCAACTGCTACGGGAACGGAGACTGTGTTTCGGGCACCTGCCATTGTTTTCTCGGCTTCCTGGGCCCCGACTGTGGCCGAGGTAGGGTAATTTTTTTTTATCATTGATACTATTCTCCCATGAGAAGGTGCCTTAAGCTGAATCAGACTGGGGTGCTGTGTGGTTTCCGGGCTGTCTGGCCGTGTTCTAGCAGCATTCTCTCCTGACTTTTTGCCTGCATCTGTGGCTGGATCTGTGGCTGGATCAGATCCTCTGAAGATGCCAGCCACAGATGCAGGCGAAACGTCAGGAGAGAATGCTGCTAGAACACGGCCACACAGCCTGGAAACCACACAGCACCCCAGTGATTCCGGCCGTGAAAGCCTTCGACAGTGCATGAATCAGACTGCTTGTCTAACAGGGTCAGTATTGTCTACTCCAGGGGTCTGCAACCTGCAGCTGTCCAGATGTTTATGGACTACAAATCCCATCAGCCCCTGCCAGCATGGCCAATTGGCTGATGGGATTTGTAGTCCATAAACATCTGGACAGCTGCGGGTTGCAGACCCCTGGTCTACTCCAACTGGCAACAGCTCTCGGTGTTCTCAGCCTGATTCTTCTAACTGGAGATGTCACCGATTGAACCTGGTACCTTCTTCATGCAGCCCAGGTGTTCTACCTTTGAACCACAACCCCTCCCCACGGCTTTCGAGGTTTCATCTTGGGGATCAGCTTCCCAGAACTTGCCTGATGAGGCACAGGGCTCACTGGAGAAGTGTGTGGGTTTTCTCTATAATCCCAGATTTACCCGAGCAAAGTGTCCATGTTTCTTTATTTGCTCTGCAAAAAAAAAATATGTTTTTTAAGGTTCTGGTGGGATTTATTTGTCTTAAGTTTTGTCTGGATCCAACCCCATCCTGTTTCTCTTATGTGGAAGGTTTCCAAGACACTGTGGAGCTGGGAGGTGTGTCAGAGACGCAGTCTACGCACACAAGCAAATGCTTCATTATTTCATCTATGGACTGATGTTCCTGTGTTTTTTAATCCCCTGGAATCAGTGGATAACTGTGTGGGTACTTTATTGCCGAGAGTTCCATCCAGTTTGCCACATGATTGGTGTTCAAGCCACGCCCTTCTGCTGCATTCTATTCTGGGCCAGCCAGACCCTGCTCTGCCCCATTTGTTGAGACCCAACATGGTGTAGTGGTTAAGAGCCGGTGGATTCTAATCTGGAGAACCGGATTTGATTCCCCACTCCTCCAGCTGCATGGCAGAGGCTTATCTGGTGAACCAGATGTGTTTCCGTACTCCTATATTCCTCGCAGCTAGAGTATCCCCATGCTCTTCAGCCTCGCTCGTGAAACTCATGCAAACTGATGCAGATACTGCGCTTCTGCTCCCATTTTTAATCACTGGATAAGTAAAATTCTGAGAGTACGAGGAGCCCGAAGATGCTCACGGGCTTGCCTGGGCCTCGGTTGGTTAATCGTTTGCTGTGACTTTCTGGGAGTAAACATCTGACCCCCCACCCCCGCTGGGCCTCCCACTTTTCTTCCTCCTTTCCTTTCGGTTGTTGCATGTGAACAAACAATGAGAATAATGACCCCTCGAGAGCACTGCCCTTTGAGGGGGGAAGCATTAAGCCAAAGGAGAGCTTAGAGACGGCTGGGTCTTTGTTGTTTGGCCAGCGGCTGCTCTGTCAATAGCTCGCTGGAGCCTAGGGGGTAACCTTTCTGCTCAGCCATCCATAAGGTGGTCTCTAAGCCGCTGCTTTTCCTTGCCGGAGCCCTAGGGGTGATCCTCCCTTTGTGAGGAGTCAGCCAGGGTGCGGTGTCGAAGGGAGGGCAAGCAGGACTAATTCGGGCAACCCTTGACCCCGTAACATTGTCTTACCTGTGGTCCCCCCGCAATTGTGCCCTGAAGGGATGTTAATGAAAGGAGTCCAAATGGAGTTCTTCATTTCGCTGTATTTATTTGTTTTGCTTAAAGCTCAAGATAGAAGCCCGCGTACAAGACACACCGGGAAATTGTACCCTCTTAAAATAACCAAATGTATTTAGTTTCAGAAGGTAGCTGTGTTGGTCTGCAGCGGTAGAGTTAGATTCAAGTCCAGTAGCACCTTGGAGACCAACAGGATTTGGGGGATATGAGCTTTCAAAATTAAAAACTCCCTGTGTCAGGTACAAGTAGAAACGGAGACCCCTGAATGATGAATGGAGCTTTGACTCCTGAAATCTCATACCTGAAAAGCTGGTGGGTCTCTAAGGTGCTACTGAACTTGAATCTAGCAAATGCATTTATTTAAAATATATGTGTGCTGTCTCTGGGCAAGTGATAACCATTTGTCAAAAGCAGTGCAATAAACTTGAACTAAAATAATTAAATGGCGTAAAATCAGTAAGGACAACAGAAAATGGCAGTAAGCAATAAACAAGAAAAACGTGTTAAAAATTTAAGGAAGGAAGGAAGGACGGAAGGAAGGAAGGACGGAAGGACGGAAGGACGGAAGGACGGAAGGACGGAAGGAAGGAAGGACTTGGCATCTGAAAGTCAAAAGCTTAAGTATCAAGTCAGCACAGCCGATGTGAGGAAGGAGTTTCACATGAAGAAGAAGAAAAGGAGAGTTTGGATTTATATCCTCCCTTTCACTCCTGTAACGAGACTCAAAGGGGCTTACAAACTCCTTTCCCTTCCCCCCTCACAACAAACACCCTGTGAGGTAGGTGAGGCTGAGAGAGCCGCGAAGAACTGTGACTAGCCCAAGGTCACCCAGCAGGAATGTGTTGGTGTGCACAAGCTAATTTGGTTCATCAGATAAGTCTCCACAGCTCAAGTGGTGGAGTGGGGAATCAAACCCGGTTCTCCAGATTAGAGTGCACCTGCGCTTAACCACTACACCACGCTGGCTGTTCGAGGAATTTTTGCTTCAGCCTTCCTAAAACTGGAGATTGAGTCCAAGTGGGCTGTAACTGTAGACCTTAATCTGGACAGAGCCTTGCAACTGAAGCCCCAGACGTAGCTATAATAGTAATAGAAACCCTTGCATGAGGAAAAATAAGCAAGTTTTTATATGGTTCTCACTCTGTTGCTTCGTAGCATCGTGCCCAGTGTTGTGCAGCGGAAATGGGCAGTACATGAAAGGCCGGTGCTTATGCCACAGCGGATGGAAGGGAGCCGAGTGTGACGTCCCGACCAACCAGTGCATTGATGTGTCTTGCAACAACCACGGCACGTGCATCATGGGGACTTGTATCTGCAATCCAGGGTATAAGGGAGAGAGCTGCGAAGAAGGTAGGTCCAGTCTTTGTTCCATTGGCTCTTCCTCTGTTGATTTCTTTTCTTCCCTGTGGCGGAGAAACCAAAACAGATCTTGTGCCCCCTTGAACTTGATAGACTTCAGGAACGTAGCGTCTCATTGTGTGAGCCTTTGATTTGTGCTCCCAGCTACATGCACCGAGGAGCGAAATCTCACCATCTTGCCATCCCGAGATCCATAATATGACAGGTGGGTTAAAAGATCTCTGCAGGGCCCCTAAACTCTTGAGTACATTAAGACAGAGGCGTAGCAAGGGGGGAAAGCCCCCGGTGCACTGATGCATCCTCCGCCACCATCCCATCCCGGAACACCCCCGCCACGCCTCCACAGGGGAGGTGCCTGGTGCGTCCCCCCCGTCCCCTTGGAGCTATGCCTCTGCATTAAGATCATGGTAGAAGAACTGAAATTACCCAGTTCTTAGCACAATAAAAATGCATCAGAGTTTTTTAAAAAGGAATTATCCTTTATTAGGATTCTAGTTATAAAAAAAGTAGGCTACAAAATATATACAACAAAAAGAGGAAGACATAAAATAATCATGTGCAAAAGTGCACCAGCAAGCAAACAAGCTTACATAGTAAGCATAGAAAGGACTAATAAAAGGAAACACTTCTTCACGCAACGTGTGATTGGTGTTTGGAATATGCTGCCACAGGAGGTGGTGATGGCCACTAACCTGGATAGCTTTAAAAGGGGCTTGGACAGATTTATGGAGGAGAAGTCGATCTATGACTCCCAATCTTGATCCTCCTTGATCTCAGATTGCAAATGCCTTAGCAGACCAGGTGCTCAGGAGCAGCAGCAGCAGAAGGCCATTGCTTTCACACCCTGCATGTGAGCTCCCAAAGGCACCTGGTGGGCCACTGCGAGTAGCAGAGAGCTGGACTAGATGGACTCTGGTCTGATCCAGCAGGCTCGTTCTTATGTTCTGATTTTCTTAGTAACAAACAACAAAACAGCATCAACAACATAGTTAAGGGAAAAAGAGCAGCAGTAGAATAGGATGAAGGGGTTAAAAAGACAGAGTAAGAAGCGTATAAAACTGCACCATCATATGCGAAAATGAAGGTGACCCCCAAATAATCTATTAGCAGCTCACCTGCCCTGCTTTAACAGAAACAGCCAAGTAAATGCAGCTATCTCACTCCTGCAAGAACTTACTGAAAGAATCACTAGGAATGCAAAATATTCTAACGATCAGTGGAAGCAAGCTGGCGGAAAGCCGTAAGAACCTGCCTCCTTTACACGCCTTTACTTTCCTTTTCTCTCCTTATTGCTATTTTGAATGGATCTTATAATAACTAGAGGAAGAGAGAGCCTCTGTGCGTGATATGATGACTCTGACAGTAAACAGTTCAAGCCTCTGCTACAAACAAAGGGGGAAACAGACTTGCAGTCTGGGTTGACTCGTGAGTTATTTTACCTGCGTGTAAGAAATCTAGAAGAAAATAAGCTGTACCTCTAAAAATGTGTATAAAATCCTCTGCAAAGTTAGCTCAGCAGATCAGACAGTAAGAGGCTGCAATTTTCTACTGAAGGTTGTAAAAAAGAAAGGAAAATACATATTACAGTAACTTCAAGACATGAGTCAAGTTTAACTGGATCTTATGGAGGGTGACTTGATCCAGGAATTATGATTTTTTCATAGTAATTTTTTATTGATCCTTCCTTTAAAACATACCAAAAACCCATAGACAAAATTAAAAGAAAAAAGCTATACAAAGTAATAGGAAAAAAGAGAAAAAGGAATCTTAACTGTTAAAAAAAATTAAAATATAAGAGAGCCGTACTAACAATTATTTATTTGTATTGTCGAAGGCTTTCACGGCCGGAATCACTGGGGTGCTGTGTGGTTTCCGGGCTGTATGGCCGTGTTCTAGCAGCATTCTCTCCCTGGCGTTTAGCCAGATCTGCATGGCATCTATCAGATCCTTCTGGAAGATGCCAGCCAATATACAGAAATAAACGTCAGGAGAGAATGCTGCTAGAACACGGCCACACAGCCCGGAAACCACACAGCACCCCAATTATTTATTTGATATAACATGCAAAAAATCTTATTCTTCAGTAGTAAATCTTTAACCAATATATCCATCTATTCTTGCCACAATACATTCATTCCACATTTATATAATTTTGTAGAAGTTTACCATTATTTATTGAATGTAATCTTATGCCTTTTGCTTTTTAATTACTCAGTTATATTCTTAGCCTATCTAATCAATCAATTGCATTATTAGTCTGCACAGCGTAAAAAAAAGTTTCATTAAGTATAGACACTATATAGAAGATTCAACACAGTACATTAAGTCTAGTTTCCATTTTTCATTAAACTCTTGTATTGGCCTTCTAGTTACAATATTAGTTAACAGGCAGCACAATCCAGAGTGGGCGGGGGGGGGGGGCAGATGTTCTGATGGAGGGGCAAATTCTTCTGGTGGGTAGGTGTAACCTCAGCTTGTGAGTTCTGTGGGGCAGAACTTGGAATGAGTTTGCAACAACAAATTTTTAAAACAAAATGGTTTACTTAACATATAACATCAACATTTAACATCACATTTCAAGGTCCTGTTCAGGTTGCATTTTCAAGTCCTTATATTTACAGTCTACTGAATCTGCCAAGTCCAATTCTTCTTTGCAAGTGGGTTGGCTCCTGAAGACTCCAAGGGCTTGATGAACAGGATTCAACATGATGAAGGTTTCCAGGAGAACTCTCACCCGTTACAACCACAAAAAGAAACCCTGAAACAATAAACTCCAACATTTACAACATAGCAAAAATAAACAACTACCTTCCCAGTAGTTCCCAACAATATTGCAGTTACCTTAACAAGGTGTTAAGGGCTTATAGAAATCAAGGTCCAAGTCTGGTAGCCTTGTCTCCTCCAAACTACATGAGGTCTGCAGCCTCTTGCTGCTTTGAGTCTCCACCCCTTACTGGGTCAACCCATTCTGAGCATGGGGGTTACATAGGCACCATGCAACTCGATGCCACCCAATCTGAAAGCTGCTGTCTGTGCCCAGGGCTGCCAGTGGCATATCTCTATTATACCCTATGGAGAATTCTGGCCGGGGGTTTGAGGGTTTTTATTTTTTGGGCTTTCCTACAGCTTGGGAGAGGGCAGTCCGGTCTGCACTGGGCTGTTAGCCATTGCTGCACATTTTTCCCTTTTTCTTCCCAGCTTTCTCAATCTGTACAGTTTTTGGCTTTTTTAGCTGTCTACAAGTATTACTCTAACTGCTGTTAGTGTAACCTCAGTTTGTGGGTTCAGTGGGCCAGAACTTGGAAGGAGTTTTGCAACAGCTAGATTTTAAACAAAATTGTTTACTTTTCCTTAACGTATAACACTCATCAAGTATTAACATTTGACCTAACAATTCAAGGTCCTGTTTAAGTTTCATTTCACGTCCCTCTAATTGCAGTCCGATAATGCCAAGTCCGTTTCTTCCGTCCATTTCTTCTGGCTCACGAAGACTCCAGATGCTTGGTGTTCTGGACGTGCGATGATGAAGGTCCCCAAAAGAACTCTCACCGATTACACACACAAAGCCCTGAAACAATACATTCTAACATTCACAATATAGCAAAAATAAACATCTCCCTTCCCACTAGTTCCCAACAACATTGCTTAACACCTTAAACAAGGTGTTAAGAACTTATAATAATCTATCAAGGTCCCAGCCCGGTCGCCTCGCCTCCTTCATGAGTTCTGCAGCCTTCTGCTTCTCTCAGTCTCCACCCCTTTCTGGGTCAAGTCATAAGGTGCTGCTAAACCGGCATCTGTGCAGTTATTATATTTGGAAAGTTATGGTTGACTATTAATTCAAAGTTTTAAGCCTGTGTTTTAAAAATGTGTGTTCACCGCCTTGAGCCCAGCCTTGGCCGGCATCATCTCACATTTTGCTATTCCGCACACCTGCAAAGTGCATTGAACGTGGATTGAAAGTGCATAATTCTGCATGTGCGGAAGGAGACTTAGTGGGCATCAGAAAAAGCGACAGCAGGTATCAAGTCATCCACAGGTGCCACATTGGGACCCCTTCTGTAACGATTACACAATTCCAGCCACGCTGCACTACGCAAATTATACTGAGCATAAGTATAAGCATAAGCATTTTATTGTCATTGTGCACGCGCAATGAAATTTACAGCAGCATTCCTCGATGCACACAATTTCAGACTCATACCCCATCCTCACTTTCCCCTTCCTCCACCCATCCCTACACAGCCCCAAACACATCAACACGAAGCCACGGAGTTTAGCATAGCCACAGCTCTAGAGTAGAAGCTGTCTCTAAGCCTCTTTCTCCTAGTTTTGATAGACTTGTATCGTCTGCCAGATGGTAACAGTTCAAAAAGAGAGTGTGCTGACACGGGTCTCTCAGAATATTTTGGGCTTTTTTTAGGCTTCGGGAATTATAGAGTTTTTCCAAGGAGTTAGTGTGACTGGCCCAAGGTCCCAGTTCCGGGTCTAACGCTCTTCACTACTGCACTGGATGCAGTGGCGTAGCGCCAACGGGGTGGCGGCGGGGGAACACAACGCCCCGGGCACGCACCGCTGCAAAGGTATGGCTGGAGTATTCTGGGGGCAGGGCGGGCAGGGCCACTTCTGGGGCGCAGGGCATACACATGCCCTGGGCGTAGTTCCCCCTCGCTGCACCCCTGACCAGATGACCACCATGTAGCTTCTTAAGTCTGTTTTTTTCCTGATAACTACGCCGTTTGCTATTTTTAGACGGTTGCAAAACTGCTTTTATTGATCTTGCCGTGCTTCCGTTGCGATTTTACTGAAGTTTTATTACAATGCCTTTTTAAAAGGCTGATTGGGGTATTCTCGAGGCTGTAAAATGAGACAGAAGTTTTTTTTTTAAATTGCACAAACCCCACAGTGTTCTTCAAACGACGTCTCAAATGAAAAGCTCCGGCACGAAGGAAAACAGGCATGTTCCCTAGCAGCGGTTTGGCACGTTTCCTCCCGGCCTATAGATTTGTTTCTTATGTGCAGCACAATAATTTGTAATGTGCCAGGAGGAATGAGGAGAGAGGGGAACTTTGAAATATGTTATATAGGAAATTTGCGGGATTCTTTTTGCTTTTTTCCCCCCAGGTCTGTCTAATATAAAGTTGGTTTTCACTGCTTTACAATTTTTTTTTCCTCGAAGAGGGGCCATCTGGTATTGTTTCCTTTGGCTGGCATCCTCAGATCTTTCTGCACCATGTTTATAACAGGCCTTTCCGGTTTCCCTTTCTTTTTCATTGAGCAATGTGTCTGAAACATCAGCAAACGAACTGTCAAGGTGCGAAGGGTTCAGTGTTTTGTCGAAGGCTTTCACGGCCAGAATTACTGGAGCGTTGTGGGGTTTCCGGGCTGTACGGCCGTGTTCCAATAGCATTTTCTCCTGACGTTTTGCCTGCATCTGTGGCTGGCATCTTCAGAGGATCTGATCAGTGGTGGGATCCAAAAATTTTAGTAACAGGTTCCCTCGCCAGCCCCCCCCCCAGCAAAGGGGGCAGAGGCGTACTTAGGCAAACCTGAGCCCTGGGCAAAACCTGAGTTGGATGCCCCCCCCAATGGACAGCCACCCCACCACGACCCCCAAAATTTTTCTGCACCAGGTCATTTCTAAATCATCATCACATTATAGAAAATGCCCCAACTCACAAATCTGAACACAGCAATGGTGAAACACACAGGTTCTTTGATAGAGACTGGTGAGATAAAAGGTACGAAAGGCTGAGAATCCATGAATGGCAGTACCTGAAAGGGATTAACCCAGTTCAGGGAGTGACATCATTAGTCGCAGTTGCTATATGGAACCTTCACATTCAAAGGCAGGATGCCTCTCGGGGAGGCGAGGGCGTGGAGATGGAAAAGCGGACCCAATTGGTAACCCACTCTCGGCACACACAAATAACTAGTAACCCACTCGGAACTGGTGAGAACCTGCTGGATCCCACCTCTGGATCTGATGGTAGGAAGGCAAGTGGAGTAAAGTGGATTGTATATACCTGTGGAATGTCCCGGGTGGACGAAAGAACCATTTGCGTTGGTTAACAAGTGTAAAAGGGTTCCTTGGCTGGTTGACATCCCAACCAGAAGGTTCCTGGCATAAACAAGGTTTATTTTATTTTATTATATTTATACCCTGCCTGTTTCCGCCCAGGGCTGGGCTCGGGGCGGCGTACAATAGGATTAAAACCATCACAATAACATATAATGTAAAACAACTGTGACATTTAAAAGCTAGCATTTTTGATGACGCACTGTGAATAAATCCCATTCCTTCCACCACCACCCCATCCCGATATAAATCGATTTATGTTTGTCGGGGAGGGGAAAAGGGGAGGGGTGCACAAGATACTTTGGAGGGAATATGCCACATGGGATGTTAGAAAATGGCAATTCTTTGAAGGTTAGCCACCCATGAGGTAAATTCCATGCTGCCATTTTCCTTAGGGGTGCTGTCGGATGTACATTTTACTTCACCCCCCCCCCCACTTTGGTGTTTAAAATAGAGTAACGTTGTCCCCTTGTGAGATCCAAGAAGGATACCAGTATTTCAGAAAACAAAACTGGTTTTTATTTCCCTGGATGGAGGAAATACTAGTTTTGATGTGTAAGAGTAAACTATGTATATTTTTGTAACCATGTGAGTTTAGAGAAAGTTCCACTTGAGAATATGTTTCCGAGAGAGAGTTGAGGATCAGCCAGTCCCCTGAATGAGAGCAGAATCGTACAAATTTCCCTCGAGTTTTTCCATACTTTAGTAGCTTTTACCGGACATTTTTACTCTGCCCCTTAGTTAAAGATTGTTGGAGCTTTTACCAGACATTTTTACTCTGCCCCTTAGTTTCTGGCTGCCTGGGAATCTGTCAGTATATGCCACTCCTAATAATAAAACTAAAACAGTTTGCTTCTGCTTGAAATAACTGTGAGATAGATCCTTTCCTAACCTGCTTGTAGGACATCTAAGTCCTATCGGAAGATAAACTGTTCCTTTTTACCTGGCCAACTCCCCCCCCCCCCCAAGGGGTCATAAATACATTTAAGACTAAGGCCCCTTCTGCACCCGGGCTGGGGGCGGGAAAAAACCCAGGTAGGGGGGGAACTTCGCACAGCTTCCACTCCTAACGTGAGTCCACCCCGTGTTTTCTTCCCCAACCCAGGTTTTTCAAGAATTGCACTTTCTGCTATTCTTTTGTTCTAATGCGAGGAGCGAACAGCTGCCCTCGAGTAGCGCGATTTTGGTCGCCTTTTTTTTCCCACTCTCCACCTCTCTGCTGCGAAGCTACACAGGGGCACAGGGACAGCATGGCTGCAGAGGTCTATGTCTGCCTGGCCCCAGAAATTTTGGCAGAGGAGGAGGAGTGGGTGGAAGCCATCTCGTGAAGGCGGACAGCAGCCCACATTGCCAAGGTGGGCTCCGTTGGCTGCCTGCATGGAGGCTTGCGAACGCCCTGACGGCACCATGCTGTACTTTGCCAGTGTGGAAGGGACCTGAGCAGAGGTGGGATCCAGCAGGTTCTCACAGGTTCCCGAGAGTAGGTTACTAATTATTTGTGTGTGCCGAGAGGGGGTTACTAATTGGTGATTTTGCCATGTGATTTTTGCCTTAGTTACGCCCCTCCTCTCAGCAGTAGCGTGCAGAACTTGAAGCAGTCTGGCAGGAGGTGCACCGTATCGCGGGCAGCCTGGGCCTCGCGCAGCATTCTCAGCTGCCCAAGGATCACAGCCAAGGCATCCTGCCACAGCCCTGCCCAGGAATGCCTCCGCCTGGCCGTTGCCCTCGCCAGCTCCCATTGGCTTTTAATAATACAGCCTGAATCCCACCACCATGGGAACCTGTTACTAAAAATTTTGGATCCCACCACTGGACCTGAGTCTCAAGGATGTGGTAGAGATGTTGCGGACATCTCTCAAGCTTGATTCCCAGCACGAATATTCAGCTTGCGTGCAGAAAACAGCTCTCTCGAATCCACCTTCTTTCTGATCGTATCCAACATGCTTTCTGCTGGTTAAAAAAAAGAATGCGTAAGCAAGCCTGGTTTTCGAGACATTGGGATGTGCATCTTACCACGACTCTGCCTGCCACTAACAGCCAAAGACCCCGTGAGGAAGCAGTGCCGAAATGAATGGGAGCTGTATGTCCCTGCCCGAGGACTGAGATGGTCAAGTTGTGCCCCCGCTTAAGGAGGAGGGGAACAATCGGAAACATAGCTTTTTCAGTGGCACTCCCCCCCCCCCCCCCCCCCCGACCCCTGTGGAACATTTGTTCAGTGCCTAGTTTAACTTTCCTTCTGGTGCCCGGTAAAGACAATTTTGTTTAGGACCACAGGTAACAACTTCAAGGTTCTCCATGTTATGGATCATAGCCTTATCATCCCCTGCCAGGATGATGCTGGCAGGGGATGCTGGGAAATGTAGTCCATAACATCTGGAGGGCCATGAGTTTGACACCAGTGGCCCAGACTTTTATTCCCTATCTTTAGAATGCACACGTCAGGCAGAAGCAGAGCAAGAGGCAGGTGGTGTGTATCCCTGGGAGCTGGGGAAAAGAGGAAAAACTTTGAGTTGCTGTACCGTAGCAGTAAGGAAGCTTGTGTTAGAAGGAGGTAAGAGCAGGAATTTCTGTTCGAGCAGCAAACGGCTTTAGCTGAGCAGGCAAAGTGGATGAAAAACTAGGCATATCTGTCACCCCAACTCCAAGGAATGCTTGCACATTTCTAGATCTGTGTCTCCTAAATCATAGGAACAGAGAAAGCTGTCTTTATTTTTTTTATTTAGAGTTTTTTATACCGCCCTACCCCCAGAGGGCTCAGGGCGGTGAACAACATAATTAAACAACAAGTAGTTAAAACCCATTTAAAATAAAGACAGCGGTTAACATATAAAACAGCGTCAGCAATAAATCTCTGATAAAACCTTCCCAAAAGAGAGGGAGGGAAGAAGGGGTCCCATAGACGGTAAGGGACCCCAGCATAGGAGACTAGAATAGAAGGGGGGGGGCACCAAGTCAGACCGTTGGTCTGTTTAGCTTAGCATTTAACAGAGCCAAGCATGGCTTAGTGGTTAAGATTGGCAGATTCTAATCTGGGGGACTAGGTTTGATTCCTCCCTCCTCCATAGGAAGCTTTCCTAGTTACCTTGGGCCAGTCACAGTTCTCTCAGAACTCTCTCAACTCCACCTACCTCCCAAGGCATCTGTTGTGAGGAGGGTAAGGGAAGGCGATTGTAAGCCCTTTGAGACCCCCCAAAGGTAGAGACAAGCGGTGTATCCTTACTATAAATAAGAGACAAGCGGTGTATCCTTACTATAAATAAGAGACAAGCGGTGTATCCTTACTTGGACTGGCAGTAGAAGATCACAGAATCATAGCTGGAAGAGGCCCCAAAGACCATCAAGTCCAACCCCCTGCAATGCAGGAATACAAAATCAAAGTACTCCTGAACAGATGGCCGTCCAGCCTCTCTTTTAAAAACCCCAAAGAAGGAGACTCTACCACACTCCAAGGTAGTGGATTCCACTGTCAAACAGCCTTTACTGTCAGGAGGTTTTCCCTGATGTTTAGGTGGAATCTCTTTTCCTTCACCTTGAACCCATGACTCCTGGTCCTAGCCTCTGGAGCAGCAGAAAACAAGCTTGCTCCCTCACCAACATGACATCCCTTCAGATATCTAAACATGGCTGCCATGTCATCTCTTCATCTTCTCTTCACCAAACTAAGCATCCCCAAACTAAGCTTCACCAAACTAAGCATCTCTAAGTCTCTCCTCATAGTGCATGGATGAAGAAGAAGAAGAAGAAGAAGAAGAAGAAGAAGAAGAAGAAGAAGAAGAAGAAGAAGAAGAAGAAGAAGAAGAAGAGGAGGAGGAGGAGGAGGAGGAGGAGGAGGAGGAGGAGGAGGAGGAGTTTGGATTTATATCCCCCCTTTCTCTCCTGCAGGAGACTCAAAGGGGCTTACAATCTCCTTGCCCTTCCCCCCTCACAGCAAACACCCTGTGAGGTAGGTGGGGCTGAGAGAGCTCCGAGAAGCTGTGACTAGCCCAAGGTCACCCAGCTGGCATGTGTGGGAGTGTACAGGCTAATCTGAATTCCCCAGATAAGCCTCCACAGCTCAGGCGGCAGAGCGGAGAATCAAACCCAGTTCCTCCAGATTAGATACACAAGCTCTTAACCTCCGACGCCACTGCTGCTCCTGGATCAAGATTGGAATCCAGTTGCATGTTAAGGATGTGAACAATATTTTTGCAGTCTATAAACATTTGAAAGTCTGAGCGCCATCTCCTGCGACTCTCAAAATCTTATTTTCTGGAAAAAGTTTGAATTTCAAGGTGTACGGGACTTGAACTTTGCTCTTCTACGGCCGACCAACACGGCTACCCACCTGAAACTGACATTCTCTTTCCAAGTCTCGGTTTGTTGGAGGGCTTTCCCATCACCCGTAGCCTATGATTCTTCAGCTAACAACGCTCCAAATAGAAGCCGGGTCTTTCCACAAGCAAAGCATGTGCCGCGGCCTTGGTCATAATTGCTTCTTCCTTCGGCTCCTAGAACTGATCCGTAGAAAGGAACTGAATGCTAAGTATTACCATGTGCTTTCCTGCAGCCCAGGGACAAAATCTGCTGAGCCAAACTCCCTGGAAAACCCTATATGCCAGGCTGTTGCTTTTTTTTTCCCAGAAAGGAGAGAAAGAAAGCTGGAAAGGAAGAGCCGACCGTTAAAGCCCTGACAACGAAGAAAGAAAGTGGCGCTCTCTAATCCGATCCCAGGACCCTTGCCACGGTGCCAAACGTCTAAAGTAATACGGCCAGCAAGGGCAAGATTAAAGTAACCATTGTGCGCGGCCGTCTCCTGAAAGGCCTCGTTTCAACATGATAAATGGCGTGGGGATTATGATGAATGGGGTGTCCTGACACATATGCGCTCCCCCGTGCTAGAATCCCGCGTTAACGCTGAGGTAGCAGAGTGCTCTTGTCTCCTGTGATGGAAACCCCCTTAAAGCTTACTTTCTCTCCCCCCCCCCCCCACACACACACCCTATCTGGCCTTCTGAGGAGATGATTAATTGCTTGGCAGTAGCCCCTTGTCAGTGATCGGGCAATCTTTGTTCTCCACGGTCGAACCATCTGCCGAGGATGTACAGAGCTGGCAACTTGCTCCCGGTTGCCCCCTTTCACAGTTGTTCAGAAGAAACAGGAGAGGGTCGGGCCTACAAGGGTCTGGTTCTGAAATCGGTGCCCCGGCTCCTTCCCGGCTAATGGCCCCGGAGATGTATATAGCTGGCCTTTTGCCGACTCTTAAGAGTGTTCCTGCTAGAAGCATTTGTGTGAGAAATACACCCACCCGTGACTCTGAAGAACACTTGAGTCACTTGCTTGGAACCGGACGAAAACGGTGTTGACCAAACTAAATGAGGCCTATTAACTGTGTTCAGTTCTGGTCGCCACATCTCAAAAAGGATATCGAAGAGATAGAAAAAGTGCAGAGAAGGGCAACGAGGATGATTGAGGGACCGGAGCACCTTCCTTATGAGGAGAGGCTGCAGCGTTTGGGACTCTTTAGTTTGGAGAGGAGACGTCTGAGGGGGGATATGATTGAAGTCTATACAATTATGCATGGGGTAGAAAATGTGGACAGAGAGAAATTTTTCTCTCTTTCTCACAATACTAGAACCAGGGGGCATTCATTGAAAATGCTGGGGGGGGGGGATTAGGACTAATAAAAGGAAACACTTCTTCACTCAACGTGTGATTGGTGTTTGGAATATGCTGCCACAGGAGGTGGTGATGGTGTTTGGAATATGCTGCCACAGGAGGTGGTGATGGCCACTAACCTGGATAGCTTTAAAAGGGGCTTGGACAGATTTATGGAGGAGAAGTCGATCTATGGCTACCAATCTTGATCCTCTTTGATCTGAGATTGCAAATGCCTTAACAGACCAAGTGATCGGGAGCAGCAGCCGCAGAAGGCCATTGCTTTCACCTCCTGCACGTGAGCTCCCAAAGGCACCTGGTGGGCCACTGCGAGTAGCAGAGAGCTGGACTAGATGGACTCTGGTCTGGTCCAGCTGGCTTGTTCTTATGTTCTTATAGACGCATCAGTTTCCGTGTCGTGTCAGATACGGGATCCTTTCGGCTGAGGATTTAGACTGCAGCCTTCAAAATTCCACGTTTACTGAATCAAATCATGCACTTGGGGAGGGTCACGCACTACAGTCCTGGTGTATTGCCTCAGAATTACCCAAGGTTGTTTGAAAATACTCCTACAACACTATTTCACTGCATCTGAAAATCTAGCAGGTCGGAGGGAAGAGTCAAAAAATGTATACACAGCAACATGGGATGGATAACTGAACTGCTAATTTTCAGAAGAATAAATTGTGCAGCTCTTTCTGTTACGACACATGAAGGCTACCACAGTGTAGTGGTTTGCGTATCAGACTAAGATCTGGGAGACCCCACTCCAAATTTGGTCGTATGACTGGGTGGATGTATGGATGGATTGGAGGGAGGGAGGGAGGGATATTTATGGTCATTGACCAGTAAAATACGAAAAATTTAAAATTACAAAAATACAAATAAAATACATAAGAAATCCGAGATATATAAAATACATTGTCCATCTAAAAGTAAAAAGAAGAAATTAGCTGCCACATCCGATAGAGTTCTTTCGAACCTTCCTGATTTTACTAGAAAGCCAAGCAAACTTAGCAGCAGAGTATGTTAGATGCTTATTTGTGTCTGATAATAATTTTTCCATCTTTTCTCTCTTTGCCAAAGTAGAACTTGCCTAGGGAAGAAGTGTCCTACGCACCTCATCATAAAGCGTACACTCAAAATGTCTTCTGTGTTTTCAGTATATACTTATTGTTTTAATATATTTTATCTTGTTAATCGGTTGTATTTGATGCTGGTCTACTATGACTGTAACAAAGACTGACTGACTGACAGACAGACAGACTGACTGACTGACATATTCATAAGTGTGAAACCAAGCTTATTTTTCTGACCTTTGCGTTTGCTTTGTCTCTCTGCCTCCACAGTGGATTGCATGGATCCCACCTGCTCAGGACGCGGCGTGTGTGTCAGAGGCGAATGTCACTGCTCCGTTGGCTGGGGAGGAACCAACTGTGAAACTCCAAGAGCTACTTGTCTGGACCAGTGTTCGGGCCACGGCACCTTCCTACCCGAAACCGGCCTGTGCAGTTGTGATCCGAGTTGGACTGGACATGACTGTTCAATTGGTAATTGCGCCCGTGGCTTTTCCTCGCTTGCGCAACCCAGCTTTCTTGAGTGAAATTCGTGTGTTTATTCGTTTCGTTTTATTTCTATCCAGAAGCAGTGGTTCTGTGGTGGAGTGTGTGCTGCGCATACAAAGGGCCAAAGTTCCATTCTGGGCATCGCTAGTGGACGAGGAACTTGGGCAGTGGGTGCTCAGGAAAGACCTTGCCCTGTCTGAGATGCTGCAAAGCAGTGTCCGGTTGAGGTCGGCAATGCAAGTGGAGTAGTGGTTAAGAGCAGGTGCACTCTAATCTGGAGAACCGGGTTTGATTCCCCGCTCTGCCACTTGAGCTGTGGAGGCTTATCTGGTGAGGGAAAGGGAAACGAGATTGTAAGCCCCTTTGAGTCTCCTACAGGAGAGAAAGGGGAGGGGTATAAATCCAAACTACTCTTCTTCTTCTTCTTCTTCTTCTTCTTCTTCTTCTTCTTCTTCTTCTTCTTCTTCTTCTTCTTCTTCTTCTTCTTCTTCTTCTTCTTCTTCTTCTTCTTCTTCTGTGTATTTTTTTATTTTTTTGTCATGGCCACAATTGGACCATTTTTCACTAAACCCAGCAGGACAGCATTAGCTTTTAATTTAAAAACCAAATTCTACTAGCACTCACAGTCATACAGAAATCCTTAAACCTAATGTTGGCAGCACGTCTTTGGTAGGAAATTGGAGGAAGCTGGTTTTACCATAGAGTTTGCCGTAGAATTTTTATGAAATGCTAGAGAATCCACCTTGTCGCATCCGTTTTTTTGCCAGAAAGGATATAAGCACACTGATCCAACATCTGCATACATTTTTTTCCCTACCTCTGTTTCCTTCCATCAGCGCCTGAGGTGCCAGTGGGCAACTAGTCAGGATACCAGGAGGCCTCCCATTGCAGCGGTAGGCCTGATATCCCTATTTAAAACACGGAAATGTATTAATGCCTGCCACCCAGTGCTAGATTCCAATTTGTGCCACACTTTACACAAGCTAGTCAATTTATTTCAGTGACTGAAATGCCTGAGTACGGTGCATGCAATTTGTAAATCGGTTTTTTCGGAGTTGAGGCCTTAGATAGACTGGAGAACTCCTGGTAATAAATGGGTATTTACAAACCACCTTAGCAGAGATTTTTTAGCCCTGAGGCATAAGCAATAATAACTTTAATGTCAGAAATAGCTCTGTGAGGAATGAAGTCTTTGCGTGAGGGTTATGTGTAATTTGGCGCTGCCTGAGAAAGTGGCATGAGGTGAATTTTGCAGATGCAAGAAGGGAAAAGGTTATGTTTTGGTACACAGCCCTTAGGAGGCGACTGTTCTGTGTGGGAGTGAAGGGGGGGGTTAGATGATGGGGGCAGTACACACAGTGGAGAACGAGCAGTTTTGGCAGTTAGAACTTAGCTGCGTTGTTTCTCTCTTTACAAACTAATAACTACTGGTCTCAAGATCCCCACCCGTGTGGTGCAGTGGTTGAGAGCAGGTGGATTCTAATCTGGAGAACCGGGTTTGATTCCCCACTCCTCCACCTGAGTGGCGGAGGCTTATCTGGTGAACCAGATGTGTTTCCACACTCCTACATTCCTGCTGGGTGATAGTTCTCACTGAACTCTCTCAGCCCCACCTACCTCACAAGGTGTCTGTTGTGGGGAGAGGAAGGGGAAGGAGCTTGTAAGCCACCTTGAGTCTCCTTACAGGAGAGAAAGGTGGGGTAGAAATCCAAACTCTTCTTCTTCTTCATGTTCTCTGAAGTTCCTAAAGTAAGCCGTGCCTGTTCCCCGGTTCACTCATAGAGAACTGAGGTTGTAATGAAATTATGTCCATGGTAAGGCCGGGATCTAACCAGCTGACATTCCAAAGACAAGAATCAGTCCCCAGAGCAATGTTACTGGTTTACAGGGTAGTTTGCCATTGTCCTCCCCAGTCGTCTACACTGTACCCTCAGCAAGGTGGAGACTCGTTTTACCAACCTTGGAAGGACAGAAGGCCGAGTCAACCTTGAGCCGGGCACCTGAAACCGACCTCCGTCAGGGATCGAACTCAGGTTGAGGGCACAGTTTTGACTGCAGCACTACAGCTTACTACTATGTGCCACCGGGCTCCTATGATTCCCCCATAACACCAAACCAAAACGGTCCAAAACAGAAATTCTGCAAGAGCCCCAAAATAGATTGTGGTGCGACCGCACTTGGAGTACTGTGTTCAGTTCTGGTCGCCACATCTCAAAAAGGATAGAGAAGGGCAACGAGGATGATTGAGGGACTGGAGCACCTTCCTTATGAGGAGAGGCTGCAGCGTTTGGGACTCTTTAGTTTAGAGAGGAGACGTCTGAGGGGGGATGTGATTGAAGTCTATACAATTATGCATGGGGTAGAAAATGTGGACAGAGAGAAATTTTTCTCTCTTTCTCACAATACTAGAACCAGGGGGCATTCATTGAAAATGCTGGGGGGAAGAATTAGGACTAATCACGCAACGTGTGATTGGTGTTTGGAATATGCTGCCACAGGAGGTGGTGATGGCCACTAACCTGGATAGCTTTAAAAGGGGCTTGGGCAGATTTATGGAGGAGAAGTCGATTTATGGCGACCAATCTTGATCCTCTTTGATCTGAGATTGCAAATGCCTTAACAGTCCAGGTGCTCGGGAGCAACAGCCGCAGAAGGCCATTGCTTTCACATCCTGCTTGTGAGCTCCCAAAGGCACCTGGTGGGCCATTGTGAGTAGCAGAGAGCTGGACTAGATGGACTCTGGTCTGATCCAGCTGGCTTGTTCTTATGTTCTTATGTTCATATTTCACCACTATGGGGGCATACAAAAGGGAATTCTAGAATCCCAGTTTAGTTGACTGTTGACTGAGACTTTGAGTTTTTAGACATTCACAGAATTCATCCGGGGCGTGTGTGTGCTCATGCATCCTCACCCCCGGCAAATCAATAATGCCGCAAGTCTCTTTAACAAACGGGGAAGTCAGATAAATCCATCCACAGAAGGGACGCAGGTTGCTTTCTGAGGAGCGTCGGCCATGCAGCGGGAATTCTTCTTTGGGAAGCGGTAATCCGTGTCCTATAAAGCTTGAAGATCCAATTAAACATCAAAGCAGAGGGGGAAAAAACCCATAATCCATTAAGGCTGGAATATTTGTTTTACTTCGACCAAACCTTAATGCCGGGAACAAAATCTCCTGGAGAGATTTCATTTCACAGGCCGCCACCCAACGGCAGGTAGATCTTTAAAGCAAAGCTAACAGTGCTAAGTGTACGGGAATGTGACAGTCACAAGAGCCGTACTTATTTGTCTTTCTGATCTTAGGTTCAGTTTCAGATCCCATCATTCTGGGAACAAGGAGCACATAAGGTGCTTTAGAAAGAAGAAGAATAACCAGAACAATAATATAACAATTCATTTAAACCAAAAACCACAACTACATTGAGGAGTATCCGTAAAATAGCACAGCATTAAAGTAATCAATAGTACCAGGTTCTAATAGTTGCAGAAGTTGCTAGCCCCCCACCATTGACATAGCTATATGACATCATAACTGTGCGCCTGAGAAACGCCTAAGGCAGTGTTTCCCAACCTTTTCGAGGTCAGGGTACCCTTGACCTCACTCTTCATATCTCACGGTACCCCTGCCGCCACCCTCCACCTTCCCCTCCCATTGCCCCTGCTTGCCACACACCCCCCACCTTCCCCTCCCAGGGTGAAGGGAAGCACTGGGGGTGGTGGTGGCTGCTGACCTTGTGGCAGGCCCTGTCCCATGGGCCAGCTCCATGTATCCTTAGCTGGCGCCGGTGGGAGACTTTTCACAAAATGAGGGCGGGGTGACTGTACCTTGAAAAGGTACCCTGGTTGAGAATGGCTGGCCTAAGGAGAGGAACTGGTTTATGAAGGCTTTCATGGCCGGAATCAACTGACTTGTGGGTTTTCCGGGCTGTGAGACTGTCCGGTAGTTTTTGCTCCTAGAAGAAGAAGAAGAAGAAAAAGAAGGAGGAGGAGGAGGAGTTTGGATTTATATCCCCCCCCCTTTCTCTCCTGCAGGAGACTCAAAGGGGCTTACAATCTCCTTGCCCTTCCCCCCTCACAACAAACACCCTGTGAGGTAGGTGGGGCTGAGAGAGCTCCGAGAAACTGTGACTTGCCCAAGGTCACCCAGCTGGCGTGTGTGGGAGTGCCCAGGCTAATCTGAATCCCCCAGATAAGCCTCCACAGCTCAGGCGGCAGAGCTGGGAATCAAACCCGGTTCCTCCAGATTAGATACACGAGCTCTTAACCTCCTACGCCACTGCTGCTCCTAAAGTTTCGTCTGCATCTATGGATGGCATCTTCTGAGAGAAACACACCTTCCTGTAACCTGCCTCTGAAGAGGGCAAAACATGTGGAGAAGAAGACTACTGCGCCTTAGCCACACAACCTGGAAAACTCACAGCACCCTGAACTGGTTCATCATGCAGAGAGATAGAATTTGCGTCAATTGGGCTCGAACGCCTTATAGGCAGGCTTGATTCACGCAGGAGTGTTTTTCCTCCCTGTTAACAAGGCACAGGAGTTCGCAGTGAATATCTTATCCAGGGCTGTCTCTTCTTTATTGCAAACCTTTTTATTGCTGGAAAATCTCAAAGCACTGGAGGCAAGGGAGTCTTAATCAAGCTTACGTGAAGCCAGGAAATCCAACTTAAGACAGTTTGCAATTATTAAATTTTCTAATAACATTTTGAAGGTCAGTGGAACAGTTCCAGTTTCTAAGAAGCTCTGGGCAATTTTACTTGATCCTATATTTTAGCATTAAATCCACATTTATTAAAGGATTTAACAGGTGTAACAGAAGTGGCTAGCGCTTCGTTTTGTTTCTCTTGCATACAAATGTCTTTTTTTTTTTCCTATCCCATTGCAAATTGGAAACTGTCACGGGCGGAAGATTCACTAGTGCTGAATGTAGGTGCTCTAGCAAAAAGAAAAAGGCAACGAGACAGAAACTAGCCTTGTTAAGTATCCTTGTTTCTTCAGCTTGAATTTCTTGATGGGTTTTTATTTTTAAACAGAATAAAGTTAAGAATAATCAGAACAAAAAAGAAAGAGGATAAAGTTAGACAGAATAAAATTGTGCCACCTGTACAAACAGCAGATGAGATGAGCGCATGAAGCTGCCCTATGCTGAGAATGAGTCAGCAGTGTGACGCGGCAGCGAAGAAAGCCGATGCGATTCTGGGCTGCATCAATAGAAGTATATGGTCTAGAATCAAAGGAAGTAATAGTACCACTCTATTCTGTATTGGGTAGACCTCACCTGTATAGTCCTGGGCACCACAATTCAAGAAGGATATTGACAAGCTGGAACAGGTCCAGAGGAGGGCAACAAAAATGGTCAAAGGTCTGGAATCCATGTCCTACAAGGGGAGACTTAGGGAGCTGGGGATGTTTAGTTTGGTGAAGAGAAAGTTAAGAGGTGGCATGATAGCCATGTTTAGATATTGGAAGGGATGTCATGTTGGTGAGGGAGCAAGCTTGTTTTCTGCGGCTCCAGAGACCAGGACCAGGAGTAATGGGTTCAGGGTGAAAGAAAAGAGATTCCCCCTAAACATCAGGAACAACTTCCTAATGGTCAGGGCTGCAACGGTGGAATACTCTGCCTCGGAGAGCCCGTAGCGGCCCAACAAAGCGCAATGTCTAGATGAAGATAGTGCATTTTGAATTCACAGTTGCTACTACCGACCTGCTTTGTTAAATCCTGCATGTTAGTTAATGAGCTAAGTAAGGGTCCTTCCGCACTGGCCAGTAAACACGGGCTAACAACAGTATAAAACCCATTTGGGGAGGGAACTTCACACAGATCCCGCTCCTAACAGGGGTCCACCCCGTGTTTCCCCCCTGGACTCGGGTTTTTCAAGAATCGCGCTTTCTGCGATTCTTCCGTTTTAACGCAGTTTGCAGCCACTCGCAAGCGAACAACGGCTGGGAAGTGCTTTCAGCAGCTGCGCTACCCTCCAAGTTTTCCAAGTTCCCATCTAGCAGCTGCGTAGCCATGCAGGGACACAGGGGCATTAGCAGAGATGGGATCCAGCAGGTTCTCACAGGTTCCCGAGAGTAGGTTACTGATTATTTGTGTGTGCCAAAAGGGGGTTACTAATTGGTGATTTTGCCACGGGATTTTTGCCTTAGTTACGCCCCTCCTCTCAGCAGTAGCGCGCAGAACTGGAAGCAGTCTAGCAGGAGGTGAACCGGCGTGCGTGGCAGCCTGCGCCTGCGTGCATTCGTTTCCCGCCCAAGGACTGGCGCAGCGGCTGTGTCCTTGCCACAGCCCCGCCCCCAGAATGCCCTGCCCCCGGAATGCCCGGCCACGCCCCTGTCGTGCCCCGCCCAACCCCATTGGTGCTACGCCACAGTTTGAATCCCACCACCATGGGAACCTGTTGCTAAAAATTTTTGATCCCACCACTGGGCGTCCATGCCCGCCCGCCCGCGTAGCTACGCAGTGGAGGGAGGTGAGTAAAAAACAACAACTGTGTCTCCGTGCGAAGATGCAACGGCAACCCGCATTGTTTCTGTGGGCTCCATTCACTGCCTGCACAGAGGCACGCGAACGGGCCAACGGGACGGCGGGTTGCGTTATGCCAACTGCAACCTGCTGCACTTTTGCTGTGCGGAAGGGGCCTCTGTGTGTTGAAGTTGCTTACTTTCTTCAGAAATTTCCTCAGAAATTAATTCCTCAGGAATTTCCCCAGATATTAATTCACAGTCTAATGCTAGCAGTGTGCTTTTTTCCTGTTTTTCTGGGTTTTTTAAAAAAATCATTTGCTGCATAGTCTACTTCGTGGCCTGCGACTATCGACGTGCTTTTTGAAGCCATCCTTGTCGAGTGAGGATCAAGGCTGTTTGCTCCGTCGCCTTTTCCCCTCTAACGTTTGAAGTGAGTCTCTCTGCTGATCCCCGTTATCATGGTGAACTGGTTTGGCCTGACCCACGCTTTCTGTTTGTTGTTGCTTCCTATACTGTGAAGAGAAAAGGCCGAAGCTTTTTTTCAGTAGATCCGGCAGTTCTGTATCACACCCTTCCGGCAAGAGACCCACTTGTGAATCCAAGGTCAAGTTTCTCCAGAAGTCTAAGCAAGAAAATAAAAGCCTTCGCTTAGGCCGCTAAAGCTCCCTCAAATTCCCTCCTACAAGAGGCCCGAGCCGCAAAGCAAATGAATCCGGGAAAGGGGAGGCGGCGGGGGTACGCCGTGCTGCTGGAGATAGCTCAGGGAACGGCCGAGTTCTCCTCACAAACAGTAAAAAGAGATTAGAGATGAAAGGAAATATTTAACCACCTTTTGGGGGAAACAGCTGGAGTGAAAATGTTTGTTGACGGGGAAAGGCTTTCATCCCCGTGGAGAGCATTTGAGATCCGCTCAAAAAGGCAGTGTCGGCAGAACGTAGCTTCCCAAAAGACTGCCGACGCTGTAACGTGTATTAAAAGCCTCTTTTTCATCCCACCCCATGCACACCGGTAGTCAACCCGTCTTCTCAATTGCAACTGAGGCTCAGATGAGCATGGTTCAGGTCTGATGTTCAGATGAGTTGTGGGGTGGGTCTGCAGTAGAGGAGCAAGACTAGAGTACAGTGGTAGCTTAAAGACTCCTGAACTGGATAGTCCACACTAGCCTGATATTGTCAGTCTCAGAAGCTAAGCAGGGTTGGCTCTGGTTGGTACTTGGATGGGAGACCACCAAGGAAGTCAAGAGTTGCTACAGAGATGCAGACAATGGCAAACCACCTCAACACATCTCCCGCCTTGTAGATCTCACAAGGGTCTCCGTAAGTTGGCTATGACTTGACATTGGGCGTTTCCCCACTCACCATGATCCCCCCTATACCGCACGCTGCTCTCAGCGGGGTCATCAAAAGGCGCCGTTTACAAGAGCACTAGGGATGCCGTGCGCTGAGGGGGCGCAACAGCGGCAGCGTCAGGGCGGCTGCGCTGTCACCGCCCCTGTCGTGGGGAGTGCCGGGGGACCCCGTGCTTCTTGAGGAGAGTAGCGCGGGGCTTAAGGTAAATGGGGAAAAACCCTCTGTCTGCCAACACCAGCATCCTAAAGACCAACAAGATTTCAAAGGGATAAACTTTTTTTAAAGAAATATTATCTTTATTGCAAGGTTAACATGAAGAAAATACAAAAACATATATTATGGCAGCATATAAAGAAGTGAAACAGAAGTAAAGGAGATTCCTCCTTTGTTACAAATATCTGTAGTTATGAAACCTTAGACAAAGCGAATTCATTGAGTACAGTACAAGAAGGGAAGTTTAGTTAATTATTGTGTCACTTGAAGGGGAGAAAGAGGAGAAAGAGAAATATTGTAATAATATTCATGTAATGTACACAAATCTCACATTGTTATTAATATTTTTTCTCTCTTTCTCACAATGCTAAAACCAGAGGGCATACATTGAAAATTCGGGGGGTGGGGGGTGGGGGGTGGGATTAGGATTAATAAAAGTCCTAATTCTAATAAATAAATTAGGACTAATAAAATTAGGACTAATAATTTCTTCACGCAACGTGTGATCGGTGTTTGGAATATGGTGCCACAGGAGGTGGTGATGGCCACTAACCTGGATAGCTTTAAAAGGGGCTTGGAGAGATTTATGAAGTCGATTTATGGCTACCAATCTTGATCCTCCTTGATCTCAGATTGCAAATACCTTAACAGACCAGGTTCTCGGGAGCAGCAGCAGCAGCAGAAGGCCCTTGCTTTCACCTCCTGCACATGAACTCCCAAAGGCACCTGGTGGGCCACTGCAATTAGCAGAGAGCTGGACTAGATGGACTCTGGTCTGATCCAGCAGGCTCTTCCTTATGTTCTTATGTTCTTAAATGGAGAGTGGGGAAGTTATATAAGGGTGAATTTTGCTCACACATAATGTTAGCTTAGCCTGAGGAAGGCTGGGATTTTTTTTTCTTCTGCAGGCTGGCAGTGACCTGGAACAAATGTCTTGTGTAACACCAGCCCTTATGCCTTCCCCCCATCTCCTCTCTAGGGGCTCAGTCATACCCTTAATATAGCAAAATGTGCAATAGCTGTGGAAGGAAGTCTCTTGATTGTAGCAGCGGACATGAAGAAGAAGAAGAAGAAGAAGAAGAAGAAGAAGAAGAAGAAGAAGAAGAAGAAGAAGAGGAGGAGGAGGAGGAGGAGGAAGAAGAGGAGGAGGAAGAAGAGGAGGAGGAGGAGTTTGGATTTATATCCCCCCCTTTCTCTCCTGCAGGAGACTCAAAGGGGCTCACA